>NC_044054.1:20965800-21265800 GCF_902167405.1 Gadus morhua | reverse complement strand
TTCAGCTTTGAAATATTTTTGAAATGTATTTATATATATAATAAGTATATTATTTTTTGGTTGAAAAATAAAAAATGCACTCGTGATAAGCTACTTGTTTTTATGTATCCATAGGGTCTGAAATCTGAAGCAACATCACAAAAAGTTGTAAAGGGCAATATTCAAATGGCACGTCAGGCTCCGACACAATGTAGTCACGTCATTTAATTTTTAGGCTTCTTACGATCCTGATTAGGCCCTAGCCCAGACAAGTAGGTCACTGACACACCGTAGAGGGAAAATCAGCAGAGCAACAACGGCAAGCCCAGGCTGGAGCACAGCACATCTTCTGTTTAACAGTTTCCTGTTAAACCTCAATAAGCATTGATATAATAAGCATATTAGTCTAGTATATCACATGTGACAAAAATGCTATTTAAAAGCAGGCCCATAACTCTCCCCCATCTCCCTCATGTAATAAATCATCTAACAAGGTCAAACCGAGTGTTTATGATGATGAAATCACTGTTTACCGGCTTCAATGCCATGACTTGCTAATTTAAGCTAATGTTACCGTTGTTCAAAGAAATTAATGAATAAATCGTGTTGTTGTCCAGTATGAGTCGGGATCGGAAAAAGGCAGCTTTTTCCATGGGGGAATTTTCCCTAGTTAGCCTAGTCGTTTGAAGTAAATCTTTTTTTTTTTTTTTGCTGATTTTGGATGTTGGACCCCCCCATCATAGGACCTGATGTTGTGCAGAGCTGGAACAGTGAGCTAGTGAGTCTGTGTTGGGAGGGGGGGTCACAGCACTTTTTTAAGCCCGAATGTAATACGTTTCGTGGCATTTCGGATCATTTCCAAGACAATTTTATAAAATATTTGGAAAAAACATACATGACAAAATCATGTCCTGCTTTTGAAGTGCACAACCATTTCTGGGGCAATTATACTTTTTTAAGGGTTATGGAGCCCCCATTAAATTTCTGACCCTGAAGGACACTATTGTGTCAGTTGTTGTGTCCACTGTGTATCTGCCTGGTTGTCCCCTCTCCTCTGTCTGTTTTCTCTCTCTATATTTACACTACCGGTGAAAACTTGGAGCTAAGAAGCATTTTTTTGGGTCCTGTGTGACAATATGTTGATTTATTCATAACCTATATATCAATGTGTATATTATTCTCCGAACTGGATATGAACTCAAACAAAGTGTGTAGTTAGTGTTTGTTTGAGTCTCTCTCTCTCTCTCTCTCTCTCTCTCTCTCTCTCTCTCTCTCTCTCTCTCTCTCTCTCTCTCTCTCTCTCTATTCCAATCCTTTGTTGTCTCTAATCAGAGTTCCAGCCCAAAAAAAGAAATTCAAAGGGTTTCTGTCAGTTTTTCTTCAGATCTCCTGAAATCCATTGTATTTTTCTTAGTTATTTGGTAATGACAGTTGCCTTCCATCTCTGAGAAGTAAGGCCAATAATCAGACGTACAAACTTATTAAGAAGTCTTTCAAAGGCCATTACTCTATCTAAACCGAAACAATATTGGAAAAGTTTTTTTTTTTTTCAAACCAATCACTCTTAATCTTTTACAAAATGTTTGATCTTACAATTACAAAATGTTTGATCGATGCGGCAGGGGAAAGGGTTCACAGCCTTCCCGATGGAAAAAGGGTCAGTTTAGAGGTCCATGAGCCTCCGTTAATTCTGAAATGATGGAGGTCGTCTCTTGCCTGGGTGTGCCCCCCCCCCCCCCGCTCCCCTTTTAACACAGGTTTTTCTCCAACCGGTAACCCACACCATGGCTGGGTATGAATCCCTCCGCCACGCATCTCAGTGTGTCTTGAACCCTCCGTGGGAGGATATAGCGGGTGGCCCTGCGTCTCGCTGCCTGTCCTACCCCTCCGTGGGAGGGAATAGCGGGTGGACCTGGGTGTCGGGCGGGGCAGCGGCGCAGTATAATTTGCAGGTCATGTTTGCGAAAGCATTTGAGCTTGATGTTGGTTTCCCAGCAAAAATAGGATTGTTTTGTGATGTGCTAACTGGGTTTTTGGAAGCCTCTCCGTCTGATCTGACTGTGTTTCCAAGTTTGCAAAGTAAAAATACACGTTAACATACTGAACAATGTTAGCCGACAAAACCCTTATGCCTCCTTGAAACTTCACGGCTTAGTTTTCTAGACCCATGAGACATTGAGGCATTCATTGAGGGGGGGATACATCGAGGGGGGGGGGGGGGGGGGGGGCGTGATTTCCTTCAATTTGACACACTTGGAACTAATTCCTTCTTCTGCTTAATGAGCCACTTGATCATTCTGCCAAGTTGTGTACGACTGGATCAATTCCACCAGAAACAGGAATAGAAAAACATGGCATTGGTTCTTCCCGCTTGATTTGAAGCTGTTTATCAACACACTGAAGTGTGAGAGGTGCTCAGCCAATGGCCCTAATGCTGGATATGGTGTTTTAGATGAAGTTCTTCGATATATACATTTAATTAAACTGCATGGGACGACGGCATGGCGATTGGAATTGAAATTGCTGTTGAAGTTGTTCTATTTTCCTATAAAGGGGCAGGATGTCGTAAATCCATTTAAATTAATTTGTGCATTAGGGCTAATATTATTCCTTTTGTGATGAACATCAGAAATAGTTGGGTTGAAAATTAACATCAACACATAAAAATACATGTTTAGAATAGTTGGGAAAATAAATACATAATATTGGGAATATTATGTATGGGAATATTGTGTATTTAGGGATGCATTGGATTTCACATCCAACAAATCACTGAGCTTGCTGTTTATGCTGTTGGAATGTACATTAACCTCTTATGATTCAAGTCCTCCATTATAAAAAAAAATTGTGGGACCATATTGCATTTTTACTACCTTATGGTAGGGAAGAGAGATAGCCAGAAGCACTGCTCTGTGCTTAATGTATGCATTGTGTTGTGTTGTAAAGCTGTATGTTCTCTGATATATAATGGACAGCAGTTATGCTATTTGTCCCTGGCCCCCTTGGATTCAAAGCCCCTACTGTCATCATTATTCATTAAAAGTCTTCTGATTTATCTTAATGTCCCTGAGAGATAGATTAATCCATGACAATGACGGTGAGTAGGTGAGTAGGCCGGTAGGATTCAGTAATGTCCCCTGTCCTATAGAACCAAGGCTAGCATTTTATTGTTAAGTTCTGTCATTAAAAATAAAATGAAATAAAAATAGTCCTGTGTGCAAGCATTTTTCAACAGGCAGGATAATATAGCGTTTGAACTTTCAACAGGAGAACCTAAGAACGTACGGGTTAAATCGCAGGTGCTTTGGAGATATCAACGCTGGAAGAAAACCATGTGTCAAAATGTATTTTCTTTAATGAAGATTGATTTGGTTTGCATCGAGGTGCACGCTTTCTCTGCGCTCCAACAGCTTGTTATTAAGCGCGGGGGGGCAACACCCTGCAATTTGTCATTTACTGGACACTGGACACGCCCATTTATTTTGTGTGTGTGTTTGGGTGTGTCAGTATCCTGGGTATACCCATGCTGCCTTGCGCGCGACTTCATTTCGCGCTGCTAGGCAACCTGGATTCCATGGATCCGAATTTCACCTGAGATAGGGAACCAATCACAGAACGGGGAGGGACTGCAAGACGATTCGACACACCCATCGTCTTCTTCCTCATCGAATTTATGTCACTCTGCATACGTCATCTTTCAAATTGATACGATTGGCTATGAGCTACGTACAGACTCATATGATAGACATTCGTAGCGCCCAATAAACGGCTCCGGCCAATCGTAAACCACGCCTCAAATACGAGAAAATTAATATGTGGTTCCCAGACCTCATCTCAATGTAGATTGAGATGAGGTCTGGCGTTAGCCAGGCTAGTGTGTCAGAGTTGTGGTAATACAATGAAGAAGGTGTTAAAGAAATATCCCCTTCTTTTTTTTCAAACGATTAAGCAAAGCTATATAAAGTGGATAACTTTTGTGCTATTTATTAGACTATGTCAAGCCGGTTTTAAAATCCACATAAATTGAGTTTAACCAAACACCCAACACCAAGATAGTTGTCCTTTGCTTGTTTCCTCTACCTGCCAAATTGCTTAGAATATCGCACCACTAAGTTTGGCAAGAAGGCCTTCTCAGAATTGTACAAATGTCTAACTTTGAATTCAAACATGTTTTGTGGGAAGGAAATAGTTAATCGATCATGGGATTTCATTCATTATCTGAATCTCTAGATAATTGAGTGAATCAATGTGTCTGTAATGTTGAAAAAGGTAAATGACCTCCAGCTAAATAAAGGAGTATCCCACGTAATTTCATTGGTTTTTGTCATGAAGTATATCGGTGGAAATATCATTCAACCCTTTTTCCTTTTTCCTTTTACATTTTTTAGGAAACAAGTTTAACCTCGACATCCTGATGGTTTAATTAGATATTTATTCAAGAGGACACAAAGCGATGTTCGGTGCACATACACGTCTTCCACCACTTAAAATTATTCAAAATAAACATCATCACAACATGTTAATGCTTTAGTAGTATCAAAATAATGTTTTCGATTTGGGTGTACAAAAAAAAGATTATTAGATACACAAATGATGAATAGGTGAATAGTACGACTGAGATGGGGATGATGTGACAAGGACAAATCATCTATTTGGAATTTTTTAATTTTTGGCATCGCAATCTTTCGATCTTCTTAATAATACAGCTTCCCACATAATGAGAATAAAAGCTGTAAACATCAAACCAATACATTATATTCCATCATTCTGTACCGGTTCCGTTCCAGGGTAAAATAAATACAACAGTGTCTGTAAACAGTTGCCGAGGTGTTGTTCACCTCCCGCGTTTGCGCTCCTTGTGAAGACGCCCACGTGCAGTTCCCCTGCTCTTCTCTGCTCACCTGAATGTCAAAACCCCCATGTCATCGCTGTTATCACGCACTTTTGATTGCCGCAGTCATGCGAGTGGCGAAGGACTCTATAACTTTCCCTCAGGGGGGGTAAAGTCTCTTCTGCTCACTCAAAAGCCCTTGAAACCCCGAAGCCTCTCGGCGTAGCGACCATGCCACTAACAGACCCAGTCAAGCAGACAAGCAGGCAAGCCGGCACAAATTGTCGGGTGTGAAAAAGAAAACGGAAAAAGACAAGGCAGAAGCTCCCAGCATATAAACGAGTTAAACATGAAGTTCTTCCAATTGCCTGCTAATCTATTTAGCTCCATTAAGAATCATAGACTCTCATTCAGTCAAGTTGTTTTAAGGAGGTTCTCGCGCGACTGTTGTTTACAATCAGATCAACAGTGTCACACATCAATCGTATTGAACATCTGACGGTACTAGCCGTTGGAACACTGAATCGTGGCAGAAAAAATGCATGTGTTTTTCGGGGGGGGGGGGGGGGGGGGGGGGGGTTGTCTTTTTTGACACACAATAAAAAATCTAATCGTGTGTTGCCAGCGGTTCTCCCAGGCCCTGATCATGAGGGATGAGCGTACCTGTTTGTGCGTTTGTGTTAATGATTATGAAATTTGTGTGGAATGCGCCAAGGGGAATATTATACTGTAGCTGCTGATGGACCTTCTGAGATTCTCCGTTTATCAGTAATCAAAGCTAATTTATCATGGTAGGAATGCCGACATCACTCATATAAGACTACGCATCGGGCTTTAGTTAATGCAGTGACAAACTGCATTAACTAAAGCCAGAGTGTACGTTCATGTATGTATTTATATGTATAGAGAGAGAGCTTTCAATTTAAAATCGATTACGAATTTCATATCTACAAGAACATACATTGTACGTACTTAATTATAAAATATAGAATTGTGCAAAAGATTTGACTAATACGATGAATAAAAAACATGAGACAAAAACAGGTGAATAGAAAGATGAGTGACTGTATTTGTTGCTGTGTTGTGTGCGAGTGTACGCATCTTCATGTGTCTGTGTGTGTGTGGACAATATGGTATTATTATTTGATAACATTGCCATCGGTGCCTCTCATCAGAGAGAGCATGTTTCCATGTGCCAGGGTTTGATTGATCAAGAGCACATCTTGCAGTCCTTCGTCCTCCATCCTCTCCACTAAACCACTACATCGTCCTGTAGTGTTTTACTGGACATTTTATTCCATTCAGAGGTTGTGGTCGGTGATAAGTCGATTAGGAACTTCAAAAACATTTTTTCATCGACTGCCGGAGGTATACACTAGAAGTTTAGGGTTGAAAAGGGCACGTTTCTGAATAACATTTTCCCCAGGCTATCGGTTAGCCGTTTTGCCTCACTCGCTTTTAAATAGATCGCAATTGCAGTACACACGACCTCCATGTTTGATCAATTTTCGACTAAGTTATCAAACAAATTGTGGAGGTCAAAGAAAAGCTATGCTGGCATATTTCTGCAGCCAGATTTAGATCAATACAAAATATAAATTAGAAAAGGAAAAATAAAGATGGAAATACAGTGCGTTTCCCCGAGGTGGTCTGAACACTATGCAGACACCAATACTGTGATATACAGTAATATCATCCCATTCCCAGTAGGTTTGCCGTGTGAACAGTGCTTGTGGGGCTGGTGATCGTGACATAAAAACTCAAACGGTTTTATTGGAGTGTGGGACCTCCGACCTCGACATGTTATTGCTTGGAGTCAGAGGGGGGGACCTTAGATTGTCATATTCAGATTTGATCTCTTTACGGCCCTGTGAGAACGGGCCCCATCCGATAGGTTTCTGCGGTGAGGATTTGTCCGCTGTACCCTGGTCTGGAATGATCCTGTAGCGGGCTTCCCTGGCGATCCCAGTTCAAGCAGGAGGACGGCTGGAACATTGCCTTAGTCCGCTGATGAAAGTAAGCCTCAATCAAAACAGCTGTGTGCTTAAAATACAGATCCTGCTCTCCAGAGAGAGAGAGAGAGAGAGAGAGAGAGAGAGAGAGAGAGAGAGAGAGAGAGAGAGAGAGAGAGAGAGAGAGAGAGAGAGAGAGAGAGACTGCTCAAACAAAGAGAACAAAGGCAGAACACCTGAGCACTGTGACTGATCCAAAACTATTGGAATCGTTGAATCTGTACGGACTCAGTGAATATGGCCTCACCATGGAGAGAGGCCGTTAAAGCCAGACCTAGCTGCCCTCGCACTCACTGCACAAAAAATGAGGTGGAAACTGAGCTACACATTTTTTGCACCAAAACTTCACAGACACAATGTTCCCACAAATAACCCAAAAGCCACAACGATTTTAAACAGATATGAGAACAAAGAGTAAAAGTAGTTCCAAAAGAAAATTCAGCCGCAATGAAGACTGGCAGTCATCGGTGTACTCCGGCGTTATCTGCAGATACTTTTAATTGCATTTGTAAATACAAATAATAACTACAAAAAGCAGTGTTGACACAGTTTTGCAGTATTTCTATAATCTTTTTAACGGCATTGTCCACATAGTTCTACTTTATCTGATGGTCTCTTTACTTATCTGTATACTTATTTTACAATTTTGCTGCTTGTATTTTTAATTACATTTGACATACTTATGTATATATACGATTGCAAGGTAAAAATAACAGCTCTGTTTACACATATTTATTCTACTCTATATTTAATTGCATGTACATCATTCATTTTATTTCACACTTGCTGGGCAATATAAACGTATGTTTCAATGCCATAGAAGCCCCTTTGAATTGCATTGAAATTGAATTGGAGGAAAGAGAGAGAGAGACAGGGTGTGGGTTGGGAGTAAGGGCAAGTAAATCAAATGTAAAGTCATCAGCGTGGTTCTTCCTAAACCAAACAAGTTGTTCGAGGCTGTGTGTATTTCACCACACAGATGATAGGTTTTACAGGTCCCCCCCCCCCCCCCCCCCCCTGCGTCTCTGTTCTTTCCGGTGGGGATCTGTAAATCTGTCAGGAGACGCACGTCAATTCCATTCCCTCCGCTGTAATCTCATTTGCCTCTGGTGCCAATGGTGCGTCAAATGTCACCGGCCGCTCCAGCGGTAAGGAATTGGTAGCGCGTCTGCCTCCGCTAAACGTGCCCCTCCCTCCCTTCTCCCTTCTCCTCTGCCGTCGCCTCTGCTTCCTGCTCAGTCCCCTGCTGACTCCCTGCCCCGTCGCACAGCAGAGCGAGGGGGTATCGTGGTGTGTGTGTGTGTGTGTGTGTGTGTGTGTGTGTGTGTGTGTATTGAGGGGTGAGCCCGGGTAGTGGGGGGGGGCTGGGTTGCGGTTGGGGTGTAAATCCCCACCTGTCCCTCATGAGGTGCTCTATCAACCACAGAAATCCATTAACCCTGAATGTTTTAAGGAGCTAATGGAATTCTTATCTTTATTTCGCACCGGAAGAATTTAATTACACACCGCAGTAAAAAATATAATAATGACAATAATGAAAAAAAAAAGTCCTGCAGTTTATCACCGCCACATGCATTCCTAAGCATTTATTTTTATTTTAGTATTATTTTCTGATAGGCTGGTGTTTGGGAAGATGTCCCTGGGCTCATGATCTGTGGTGTTATGATGCTGCCTTCCGGATATATCCGTCCAGACACCATGTCGGGTCGGCATGGGCTGTTTCCGCAATACCTTTCTTCCCTGAAAAACAGGGAGAATATTCCAGAGGCTTGGCGTGTGTGTGTGTGTGTGTGTGTGTGTGTGTGTGTGTGTGTGTGTGTGTGTGTGTGTGTGTGTGTGTGTGTGTGTGTGTGTGTGTGTGTGTGTGTGTGTGTGTGTGGGGGGGGGGGGTGCACAATCTTACTACCGTCTAACTCGTATGAGTTTGTCAGAAACCTACAATAACTGCTGTGACAATATGATTTCCCGGGAGAGGTTGCTATTTTTTTGGGGGGTTGTGTCTCTTATCTTGTTATTGTTGTTGTTTAACACAAAAGCTAGATAACCAGTGCACTCATCGTTCCCTGGTGAACGTCGTGGACCCTTTTTACTTTGCGTTGAAACTTTAGTGGAATGATGCGCCAATATGATCACACTCAAACACAGCACACATGACTACCCTATTGTTACTGTGCATACGATGACGGGAGCTTTGCAGCTGACATTTAGGAATTGCAGAGATTTATTTATCTTCCGACCCAACATCTCAACCCTGACACCCCACAACCATTTGCCATATTTTTGCCTATAAAATGTTTGAAAAGTACAAAACATGTCAAACCGCTGTCAGTCTTTGTCTCCTTTGATCTCTCCCTTTCTGCTAAGAATTTTGAACACAACATAACATTTGCTTTTTGACAAGCAAAGACAATGAGCATGGTAGATTTGACTCTGGGCCAAGTCACAGAGTCACATATTGCAGAGCAAAACATATGGGGAAATAAAACCAAACTAAATATTCAGTTAATCCGTTTTTGTTTGTGCTTACAGGTTTGTCTGTGTCCATACAATTCAAAGAGCAGCAGCGACAAAGGCGAAAGGAGAGGCACAAAATAATAACATCCTTCAGTTTTCTTTTTGTTTGTATGGAGAACTATCTAGGCTTCCTAATTTGTGTGGACCGACCCCATATTTAAAACTGAACTCAAAGTTTGATACCAGGAGCTCATTAAAGTCCAAGATGTCCACCCTACACTTCTGCTGCCAATGGTCTCCATGATTAGCGGCAGAAATAAATTGAATTGCACATTTAACAGAAAATAAATTCAACATAATTTAGAGACCTTCAGCTCAAAAGTTATATTTGGAAGAAAACATAAATTGATGCCAGAGGGATAAATTAATCTATTTTCAATGACAGTGTTTCATTAATTATATTGAAGTTGCAAGGTTATTTAGGTTTTTCTGAGTCCTCTGTACAGGGAGCAAAATCTCTTCCAGAAAAATACCATTGATTCAAGATTTTTTTTTTTTAAAGCTCTCCGAGCTTGTTATCTTATTTCATGTCCACACCTGTTAGCGGATATCACAGCTATTACACCTGCAGCTTACTACCACCAATGTCAAACTTCAGCAAATAGTATCTGTATGAGGGTGCATGAATCAGCTTCATAGGCTATGAAACACACAGCTTGATGAAGTGAAACTCAATTTACTGGCACACTCGTAGCCACAATGCAATCGTCAGGAACTTGAGTCAACTTTTGCCACCTTTTTTCCTTTTCTTTGAAAGTAAATGTCACTGCAGGCACTTATGCTGGCCTTTGTATTGTTCCGAATGGCCCAGTCAATAAACTCTGCCAGCAATCAAATTTGACTTTCTGATGCAAAACCCAAATGTCAAACAAGCTTGGAGGTCATTGCACAATATTGCATAATGATGTAATTGCAACATTATCACATCAAATGCATTCTTTCTTAATAGGGCTCTCACTGGTCAAGCAATAGTTGATATTAGATGTCTACGTAGCTTTTCAGCACAAGAATAATGCATGGGTTGTTTTGTGTGTGCTCATATCAGAAGCAAAAGTTGGAAATTTCAAAATCAGTAATGCATCGATGTAGATCGTTCAATGGCTCAGCCTTTTACATTGCAGTTACTTATTCTAAACTATTATAAAAAAACTTGCCCAATAAGTGTGGCAACATTGGCCACCATTGGTTCACATCTTTTTTTCAAGATTGATTATATGAAATTAGTTTGGTAGCATAAAGGAATACTTATAGCAACTAACCATCTAGCAAGCTGCGCTAGTTACAGTAATCATGGTCCAACCAGTAAATGCTGTCCATCCATTTTAATGAGTCTTGTTAGGATCAGATTTTGTTAATGATGTGGCAATTGCCACCGTGAAACGCACAAAAGTTACATTGGAAGGTGAAGGTAAAGGATATTGAGGTCAGGCAACCTACAGTAAAAGAATGAGGCCCTGCAAAAAAAAAGTTATTATGACCTACCTGTATGCGTGTGTGTGTGTGTGTGGGGGGGGGGGAAGTAGACAGGGAAGGAGAGGAGACTGCTAGACTATGCATGACCCTTCTCGAAGCTTCACTGAGCGACTGGGGTTTATTCAAGGGGTTGGCAGGCGCTTGCACAGTGACAGTTTACAGGCTGACACATCAAAAAAACTTGGTTCTCTATTTACACAATCCATATAGATATGAGAGGGAAAGAGAAACAGCGAGAAGGGAGAGAGAGAGAGCGAGGGAGAGACATAGAGACACAGACAGGATAGAGAGAGAGACAGACAGGGAGAGAGAGACAGACAGGGAGAGAGAAAGAGACAGACAGAAAGGGAGAGAGAGAAAGACAGCGAAAGAGACAGACAGAAAGGGAGAGAGAGAAAGAGAGAGAGAGAGAGAGAGAGAGAGAGAGAGAGTAACACAGCCGCACTATACGTGTTAATGTGCCCTAGACAGCCACATTAAATCAGCAAGTAGGTGATACCGTGCCACTGTCCAAGCAAATAATGACATCGTAATTTATAATGTTGCTGTACTTGGCGATGGTGGAGGGCACTGCTACTAGAGCAGGACCGACATTGCATTGCACAGCACTCGTGACACCCTCACAGTCTCTGTGAGGGTTTCACTTTTGGCCCATTCCCCTCAGGAATTACTTTAATCTCAATGACTCCTGTGCCATGCCCAACCTGACCTATATTCAGAGTTAACGACGGAACATGTCATGTAAGGCCTTCTATGTCATTTCTGATCGCTTTTATAGCCTGCTAACACTTATTCACGTTAACAACTGTCAAAGATGAAATTGCCAGATATGACTTGTTTTAAGATGGCTGTGCTAAACAGTTTACTATATGTTATTTCGGTGCCATGACGGCCATAAAGCATTAATTATACCCATAAAACTATCGTATAACTTTCCAATGATTAGTGTAGTGTACATTTATGCTAAGATATCTGGTACATTTCTTGTAGAACATTGTGTATGAAATTTTCAAGGAGTCTTCTTTAATTTATCAGTATGTATTTCTGGTTATAGATGAGTTTATGCAATATATATACTTGAGGTTTGGCATTCAAACTTTAAGATGAGGGTCAGAACTGTCTGGGAGATATGCCTTGCACATGAGACACAAATACACACACACACACTCACTCACTCACTCACTCACTCACTCACTCACTCACTCACTCACTCACTCACTCACTCACTCACTCACTCACTCACTCACTCACTCACTCACTCACACACACACACACACACACACACACACAGGCACAATATGTTCTAACAAAAGAGCTATTCATGAGCCCTCCAATATATTATAGTCCTTATTATAGTCCTACCCGTATGCATAAAAATTAAACAGTAAATAACACATAATAACTAGTTAAACCCCATATATTCAATGATAATGGTCAGGAATAGCCTAGTATAGAAACCTTGTTTACAAGATTCCAGACTTACAAAGCATACATTGATCCCCATAAGCACAAATTATTATTGATTTCAGAATTCAACAGCTGGCATATTTATAACAGGCCTAGAACTCCTCGCTCTTCACTTGGCAAGCACTTCTACAAAGGGGCCAAAAAGGGAAAAAAAATCCATTACTCTCCGCATTGGTCTTAGAAGTGTTTTTTATACAGTTCAACAAGATGCTGCCAGTGTGCTGGTCTTCCATTTCTCGATGTTACAACACATCTTAGCCTGAATTTGTCTGACGCCCCTTTATTGCTCCTGTCCATTTTAATGTACTGGAAAACCGCCCACAGGGTTCTCTGTGCCTCGGTTAAATAGTACCCACTTACTGGATTCAACGTGTACTTCTCTTTGCGATGTGGGCGGAGATTCGGCTACGAGCCTAGCTTCATCGTCAACGCCAGTGCTAATGAACTTTGTAATGAAAGATTATGCAGAGGTCGTGGTTAGGATACATGTATTCCCCCTGTGCATTGAGCACGAGTGGTTGGCTCGTTTTCCAAGTTCATTCTTTAGAGACAATCAACAGATTATGACGTCTTATTGGAAGGTTTTAATAAGTGTTAATACAAGACGAAAAAGTGTTGCCCAAGTGAATTACGATGCATGATTCCTCCTATTCTCCGTGGCTGCGCTTGTCATTTCAATGTCTCAAATCCACGTATCCTGCTGCTTCCTAACTCGACGCCTCAACCGACACTCCGTGGCTAGATCTTTGATGAAAAACTTGAAAATGTATCTTTAAGGAATAGGCCTACACACAAAGAAAGATCACATAATGTATGCATTGCCTTGTATGAAGATTTACACCTAAAGGTGATATCAAATCCATACATAAGAAATGCAACACATTTTCTGTCTTGTTCTAATAGGAAATGTACATCTGGTAAAATGTCTGCAGAACTTTATGAGTCCCCGTTTGATCTTTTCTTAAGAAGAACCCCATTCTTTGTGTTCATTTTTCAATTCGGGCTGAAAGACTGGATTCTGTGGCTTTTCTGTTTGAAATTGTGTGTCTGTGTTGTGTTCTCAGACAAAAATCTCGAATATGACCTTTTCCCAGAACCAGACACACACTCACACACACAGACACACATAGTTAGTGTCCAGCCTAGTGTATTACCATTAATAATTGCTGAACTCCACTATCGTCATTGAGATTAGGTTTGGACGTTTGGAAGAGGTCAGTTAAATTCACAGCTATTTTACTTTTTTTTTTTTTTTTTTTTTACTGGACACATCTTTTAACTGCAATATCATGCTGCAGTTAAATATGTAAAAGACAAATGCATTCTAGTCTTGCTGCATAACTGATGTCTGACACTTAGGTCAAGGGAAGAAAAAAATGAAGGAACGCTTACGGGGTAAACAAGTCTATGAGGCCTTTTATGAATGGAATGTGTTTTCCTGTCTACAGAGGAGAGAGGAGAGAGTGGGCTGTTTGGACTGAGAGCTGAGTTATGTGTCACTCCAAAGTGCACTTAACATTCACACCCCCCAGCAGGAAGCTATGGCTAATGGGCGATAAAGACAAGTTCACTGGCATCAATCTGTTTATTAGAAAGTAATGGTCACTTCCACTCCAGAATGTCTATCACCTAAGGGCCACTTCCTTATTGATTGCCTGAGCCCACCGTGATTAAGATCATGGGAGTAGAATGCCTGCTTCTCTCCTGGCTTTGTATGTGTGTGCGGGTGTCTTAGTGGATGGGTCATGGAGGATAAAGTGTGGAAGGGTTGGTGTTGGAGGTACAATCTAGTTTGGCTTCACTGCCAATTTGAAGCCGACAGTGCGCAGCGGTCATTGTCTTTGCAGACACAATGCTTCTCAGGCCGCTGCATCCATTGTTTTTTTTTGTTTGGGATTTTGCTCAATTATAATGATTGTTTTCTGACTTCCGTGTAAACCTCCCTTTGGACACATCCCAGTCACGCATCGCAGCCCAGGCCAGTCGAGTCATATTAAGAAGACTCAAAATCGCTTGAGATGCACATTGTGTCAAACCTCAGGAACACACATACCTTCGCCAAACTCAGTATAGGAAAATAATTAAACATTGTAAATACAAGCATAAAGCATTGTTCATGCGTTCTATACTTCAATGAAAGGTTGCTTTGAGTGTGACACCAAATATGAATTGTATATATATATATATATATATATATATATATATATATATATATATCTGAACTGAAGGAATTTCTGTGAGGCTTGGCTGGTCTGTCGCTTCCCCTAAGCGTGGCGTGGTGATATTTCATTAATGCCATGACCAAGACCTCATTACCCAGGGATCCCTGGTGGACAAAGACGGCCTTTAAAGGCAGCGGATGGCCATCTGGAAGTCATCAAGTAGAGGCAGGGCATCGCGGGAGAGATGCACTCACCAAGCATATCTCCCATCATGCCTCATTGCATGCACATCTGTCCCTGTGACAGATCGTCCTCTGATAGTCAACATATATATATATATATATATATATATATATATATATATATATATATATATATATAGTCAATAGAATCTAGATGATAATGAAAAAATTATTAATCTGGTTCAATGTATATATATATATATATATATAATATATATACATATATGTATGTATATAAATGTATTTTATACAGTCGTAGTATAGCGTCGTTTTTTTTTATATACCACAGATGTAGACCATTTTTGCTATCAAAACCAATGACTTGCATGATAAAAGGACTTACATCGCAAAACTTTAAATTGTTCCACCTTTTCTTGCAAAAACATAAAATAGTTTGAGGTGAATAAAGTGCTGTTGTGTCACAGACGCTTCGTTTTGATTGTCTTTACGCCAGTGTGGAGGGGCACTAATAAGGGCCGTTAGACTCAGCCCACCAGACAAGCTCCCCTTTTGTGGCGATCCAGTCATGTAGGAGAGGAATGCTGGGTACTGGTGGGCCAGGTTGGGGCCAAGACCTACTTTTTAGATGGTTCACTCGAGCATTTGACGGCTGTGTGACCCCATCCTTTGTCTCTCAATCGAGGCTAAAGATGTCATACGTGCCGTGACGGCTTTGGTTTTCAGACAGTTAAACCTTTTTTGTTGACACTTGACAAGAGGGCTGTTTCTCGTAAGTCAACAAGACAAATGGACAGACATTTCAGCTTGCTCCGCCCAATTAAAATCAACATATTGAATAGCTTGTTTTGTTTTCTGATAGAGAGAGAGAGAGAGAGAGAGAAAGAGAGAGAGACATACCCATGTAGTTTTAGTGGTCATCAGTAACCACCTTTTATAGATTCTCAATGCGTCTTGGAAGTGCTAATGTCTGCATGTGTTTTCTTTTCCCTTTTAAGAGCTGTTAGTCACTGGTCTCGGTAAATTGAACATTTCGGGGTCAGGCTCTTTGGATGTAGGGCACTTGAGAGTAGTTAGAGAGGATGGCGGCACTCAGACTGAATCGCTGCTTGCTTGTTGTGTGGAGTGTGGCTGATTCCAACCGTTGATCTGCTGGTCATTGTTGGACATGAAAAAGTCTTGTTATAATAGTCATAATAAATAATGAAATGATTTAGTGAAACGAAGATGATAAGAAAATATTGGTTTCAAAGTCCTTTGCAATCTGGAGACCACAATGAAACAATCACACTTTCATTCACTGAAACTAAACATATTGAGTCGAGCTATGTCTTGGTTTTTACGATGCTTCATGCAGACATGTATGGTTTCCTTTCCTTCAAGGCTTGACTGTATGAAATTGGGACATATAATGTGGTATGTTAACCGTGTTCTCGACAGGAATCTGGCCTTGACAACATTAAGTCAATACTGTACTTTCAGCACTTTTTACACGCGACAAAGCACTGTTATATGGAGCCAAAACAGACTGCCAACCTTGTATAGTAATGATTATACGGAACAGGAAAAACAATGTCCACAATCAATACCCTGGACCAACCCAACACTAAAGGACCATACTTGTCCAGGCTATAAAAACGATCCTTACTGTCTCTCCTTGATTTACCCAAACATCAGTCACCATCATTTCAAAATGGTTTTGTTG
This sequence comes from Gadus morhua, assembly GCF_902167405.1. NCBI lineage: Eukaryota > Metazoa > Chordata > Actinopteri > Gadiformes > Gadidae > Gadus > Gadus morhua. Next base: position 21,249,457 of record NC_044054.1, on the reverse strand, counting down.
CGCCGATTCTGCCTAAGAGCATTTAGCATTAGAGTGCCTGACACGAATGCCATGAAAGCGCTAGCCCTTTGGTCTTTCTGATAAGACATTTTGTTCAGTACTAATCAGTTTTCTTTCGTCAACAAACTTTAACCATACTCCGGGCTGACACAAATTTCACTCATTCCAAAAGACGTGTATAAAGTGCTATATAATCATTGTTTACATTCATGGGCGAGACTGAGCTCACGCTAAATGCTCTTTGGCACAATTGGTACAAGGATTCAACGGATGTCTGGTAGCCAGGAGAGACAGATATGATGATTCAGTGTTTCCCACAGAAATTTTGGAGACTATGGGGGGGGGGGGGGGGGGGGGGGGGTATGGAGCGATTGTTGACGGGGGGGGGGGGGGGGGGTGGTATGGAGCGATTGTTGAGGGGGGGGGGTGGTATGGAGCGATTGTTGACGGGGGGGGGGGGGGGGGTGGTATGTGGCGATAAAAAAAAAAAAAAAAAAAAAAAAAAATTGAATAATAATAATAATTCATGTGCACGCAGAGACTATGGCGGCCGAAATTAGACTATGGCGGGGCGCCATAGTCTCGTCAATGTGTGGGAAACACTGATGATTTAATCACCCTGACCATTATTGTCCTGTAACAGGTAGACGTCTACATAACTCCTCACCGCGGTTAACTTAATGTCCCTTATACTTATCCGTGAAAGAAAAGACTTTAAAGTGAGGATGGAAACTCTAAACAAGACTTTCCATTCAGTCTAAACAAGAAAAATCTAAACAAGAAGGATACCAGCCAGGAGACAACTAAAGATGGAGTTCCTGTTGTGCCTGTTGTGGCAGCATAAGAAACTTTACAAAATAAATAATTCAGAAAAAGTCAGTCCAGTGGTATTCATAAGTGCTCTTTGTGATTCTATATTCTCTTCGTACTTAAGAATACATCCATTAAAGCCTTCCTAAGCCACACTTGTCTGATGCTTCAAGCCACTTGTATTTCACAACCAAGAGTTTGAAGACCATCATGCTGGAAGAGGAAATACTCACCTCTTAGCTACCCTATTAAATAAAGCCTGTAATTTACCAACACAAATTGTTCATCAAGAGACCTTTTTCACAGATCTGTTATAGCAGGCAAACATACCTATGCAGAGTAGTTCTAGCTCACAAATAGCAAATAGCAGATGTCTCTGTTTGGTATAATGGATTTTGGAGGCTTATTAGAAGGTGGGCTTTGAGGTGCTGTTGCCTCCATCTAACCAGCTATTCATCTGTCTATCCATTTAACTTTCTATGTCCGAATACCCCCCCCCTCCCTCCGTCACAAGTACCCTTACATGTTATGTTGGTTTATGGATTTTGTTAATCAACCAATAAACATGCTTAGTCATGAACCACCATTGAATGTAAACATTATTTGAAGCTCACATTCACATTCAAGTGTAGCTAATTGAGGTAGCCTGAACAACAAGTATTCTCATTAACATATATGGTGAATATCAGCTTCCAAACTTTTAAATAACTTCTAAACAAAGAACCACAACCGTTTACAGCCTGTACTCTTTTGCTCCATCAAGATTTCCATGACTTTGTGCCAAAATGCAGTTCAAACAAGCACAAATTCCTGATCCAACAGGGAAGCAAAAGGCAAGCAACTGTGCAGTCAAGTAAAAAAACTAGCAAACACGCAAAAACAGTATCAACGTGTGTGTGTGTGTGTGTGTGTGTGTGTGTGTGTGTGTGTGTGTGTGTGTGTGTGTGTGTGTGTGTGTGTGTGTGTGTGTGTGTGTGTGTGTGTGTGTGTGTGTGTGTGTATTGTGTAAGCATACAGCAAACTCTGGAAAAATACCTCATTGAACACAATGTACACACATTTTACTTAATAAAAGACAAGGAAAGTGGACTCTTATTGAAGTAATGTTGGCTGCCTTGATAGCATTAAGCACTTTCCAATAGCTGGCGGATAAGTGCTGCATCCAGAGCTGTGGGCTGTGGGGGTTCTCTACGCATGCGTTAGTCTATAACTGGTGGAGCATTCGTACATTTAAAACTGTGGGTATGGAACTGGCGCGTGTGGAACTGCCTCGGCTGTCTGGCTCTGCAAGTTGATGATATCGAATAGTGGGTGAGTTTTAAAATTAGATCCAATTGAGCTCATGGATTCAGTTTCCAAGGGATACCTTATATAAAGACAATGACTGCAGGTCTAAATGATTACAGTTCAAGTAAGTTTGAAAAGCATGTGGATGTACCTGTGTACATAAAGAGAAACCAGACAGGGAGCCTAATACGCTCATTGCATCAAACAATCTGGTTTTAAGTGCCTGGTACCCGAAGATACACACAAACAGTTCTGTCCATCTGTCCTTAGCAGCAGGAAACACTTATTAAAGCGTTGCTGCCATGGGTTGGAGTAATAGCTGTTAAATCTAACTCACCCAACCACATTTAAAACTATATGTGGAAAACCAATTATAGAGGTGTTTTTTTTTATAAAAAGATATGTGAATATATTGCAGTTCTTCTGTATGTGCCTGCCTTTACTATGATTGCCCTTATAATTCGGCTTCCATATGTCTGTGACCTATACAGCCAGAAAGATTAGTTTTATCTGTGAGATTAGAAACTATTGACAATTAAACCGGACTGGAGATCGTAACAATGTCATAATGTTCTGTTAAGATGGCGGAATGACTGTACTGTACATCCAGCAGGTACACATCTCTCACCTGTAGGTGGTAGGACTAACAACCCACGCAGACATCCATCAGCACAGCATGGCTGACACATCCACAAATATCAGATGTACGTTTCATCGACTCATGCTCGTGTATAGCATGTATCTTCTGTCTGACTGCCGAAGGCTCAAGTAGCTGAGCACTAGGGCACTGCAATCCCTTCTAATTTCATGTGGTCCAATCTTGGCTACTTTAGATCGCCAATACCTGATTCGATCGCAAGTGGGGTGATGGGAGGAGAGGGTGGAGGGATTTCTGTCAACTGCTAGACTTACAGTAAAAGTTGCGAGCATAAACAATTATCAAAAAGTGTGGACATTTCATTGAGATTGTTTAAACATTAAAGACTATATGTTTATTACCAATGTTAATATTGATCAACGGCTCCCTTTTTGCTTGGTGCAAGAATATCACAGCAGCATGTTACGGTTAACATTTTTCGTATTTTTTAATATCAAATTAAAATCATATCCATAACGACATTAACGTAATTATATGGAGAACGGAGATGCGGGGCGTCGGATCCTAGATAAGTGATGGCAAAATGGTTTTAAAATTCACTCATCACTCCTGCTGATTAACAGGACTCAGCGGGTGACCATGCCGCTCCACCAGAAACATCTCTAAATGCGCAGTAGGGTGCAGATTCTAGAGACCATTTTTATAACATCTTAGATCTGATAGGCCTATTACATATTACTCCGTAAACCGAGCACTCGTAGAAAGTTAGCCTTCCCAACCAACCCAGATATGACTGGGTTGGTTGCCCGCTGTTATCTGAAGTGGACCAGGCGGGTAAACTGAGTCTTCAAAACATAACTTTTAAGACATGTTTGTGTGCAAAACATTGGATGTTTTCAGCGTACAACAATGTCCAATGCATATTCCCCAGAGTATTCACTCTTCTTAGTCTTTTTCTAGCTTTTCAAGAGTTTGCGGTTGCCGATGTCAAATGAATTGCAATAATGATCAGATAATAATATAAAATAATATGGTAACATTTACATATATCAAATATCTGATTATTATCTCAAAATAAGCTTCAAAATCCTATGCCTTAATATTGGCAAAGGAAAAAACAATTGTCGATCATCCCTTAAATTGTCAATATACTATAATTGACATAACATTTTTGTTTCCATGGCTCTCTCTCTCTCTCTCTCTCTCTCTCACTCACTCACTCACTCACTCACTCACTCACTCACTCACTCACTCACTCACTCACTCACTCACTCACTCACTCACTCAATCACTCACCCTATTTATTAATGAAAGTGTTGATACCTTAATTGTTTTGTTCAGAGAATAACCTGCTGTCAAAGAAAGATATTGCCAATGCACATGGTAGTGATAATCAGATCTTCAATATAATACAGTGATAGGCTAAAACACATGCAGGGTCAGTCGAAATAGTTTAATGCCCCGAGTTAATGCGAAAACGTTACGCACTCAAAACTGCTTTTCGGTATGATGTCACCTTCATATCTCAAAATGTCATAGCCTACCGTTTACTCGATGTCTATTCGTTGAATTTAATAAACGATTCTACCACTTTATATTCGACCTTGGGGCGAAATAAGACGCACCATTATTGTTATTATTATAATCAATATTATAATTGTTAATAATATAATGACAGACAGTTCGATTCTAATCAAGGCATATTCCTCATAAAAAAAAGAAAAAATAGGCTCCAGACATGTCCTCGGGTGACGGAATTAGATGACGGACACTCAAGTTGATAATAAGCTGTTGGCGATTGGTGACATTGGCGTCAACAATAAGCTGCAGAATAAAGGGCGTCCGGAGAGTATGTGGTTGTTGGTTACAGTGAGGCGATGCTTTAGTGCGCCAGATAGTTAGGAGCCGCGTCGCGCATACCGCTGCACCTGGCACACAGACAGACAGTACAAAAGGATAACAGGATACAAATTATAGCGGATGATTTTCCCCGGACTCTTTCGCGTTTGAAAAGAACAACAACTTTTGCTATCGACAACACGTGTGGAGGGTGGGGGGGACTTTACGCCGAAGATGAGTGCCCGTGGATACTTTGCCGTTTGGTGGAAGTCTATGAGCCTGCTCTCTCTGAGGATTCTGCTTCTTTTACCCACAGGACTGCCCGTCCACAGCCAGGGGGATTCTCAATCTGATAACAAAGTCATGGACAATATTACCGTGCGGCAAGGGGAAACCGTCTTCCTCAGGTGAGTGTCTTGTTTTTTTCCTGTTTAAAACATTGCTACGCTGTTATTCTTTTTACAATGTTTCACGATTATGTTTCACTTTGAATGATCCTGTGCGAAAAGTGTGGAGCGACGCGTGGAATTGTGTTTACCGACGCAATTTGACAGCGTCGCACGGGGCGTCTTATCCCGCGTGTGTTTAAAAGGGGGATTTCAGAGGATTAAAAAAAAAGGGCTTCGTTCATAGGCAGCCGCTGATCTGCAGCACAGCTGTTGGCGGGGAAACTGTTTTTTAATTGCTGTGTGATGGCGCAGCACTAACGTGTACAAGTGTTTCTGCGGGCTTAACCCAATGCACGAGTTAAGGATTCACAGAGAACACTCGTTTCCCAACTCGAGCCGCAACTCCGGCAGGTGTATGGAACTGCACTGACAGCTGCTGCTGCAGCGAGATGCTTACTGGAAATGGGGGGTGGGTTGGGTGTATGGAAGGGATGTCCCGCCGTCGCCCTGTCCCGGTTGAATATACACGTCAATAGTTTGGGATTTTATAGTCGCTGCGTGTATCTAGTCAACTAGACTCGGAGCTTAAAATTTCCTGGACATATCTCGGGCGAATGCTGATCAATACTGAGTAGCCTACAATATTGTTATCAATAAAATCACGTCCTTTAGCAGGTAAAATCTACAAATAAAAATTCTGGCCGGCCCGTACCCCTCTTTGTTGACAAGAATCGTTCTATCGACACTCCCCTCCCTCTCCCTCTCACGCTACCCCGGCAGCCAGGTAGAGCGGAGAGAACAATGTTATTGAGTTTTTTCAATTCTGATAGTCCCCTGCCTTCCAACTGGGAGGGGCTCACTCCTACAATTGTGCTTTTTAATATTCGGAAACGGTGCTTTCCCCTCATTCACTGGCCTTTGAGGTGCAGTTTATTACCTGTCATTGTTATACAATTGATGGAAATGAAGTAGGCCTACATTTTAGTTAAATTAATATTATCATCGTCAATGACAAATGTGTCTATTCCCCACCCTACAAAGGCCGAACTGTGTACATATTTAGATGAAAAGGCCATGCAATGACATGTTCTGTTCTAGGTTTACAACGTTAAATGAGAGGCACCAACACCTCGGCAGGTTCAACTGCACATTCTTCAGGTTGTGTTATGGGTGCTTCTCGTTCCTAATTACAAGTCCATCCAAATGGGTTTCTTTCAACCATGACCCTGAGAGCATAGCGTGACCGGAGTTTGGGTTCAGGATTTTTCAGGAATGCTAGGGTGTGTGTGTGTGTGTGTGTGTGTGTGTGTGTGTGTGTGTGTGTGTGTGTGTGTGTGTGTGTGTGTGTGTGTGTGTGTGTGTGTGTGTGTGTGTGTGTGTGTGTGTGTGTGTGTGCGTGCGTGCGTGTGTGTGCATGCGGTGAAGTCAGTGCGAAGAGCAGGTGAGGTGTTTTTATCTCTGTGGCAGGGTTTGCTCCCCCACCCACGGTGGTTTCTATGTGCCCGTGATAGCTGTTTCGAAAAAGCCAAAGCTGTTATGCAGTTGCCAAATCAGACAAAAAAAATGTCAGTCTGGTGGACTTTTTCTGATCTTTAAAAGTCTGTTTTGCGGTTATTCCCTGGTTTGTGTGTGTGTGTGTGTGTGTGTGTGAAGATTTCAATGTAAATCTTTATTATATTGTCAATTTCATTGAGCTTTGGTGTTGATATTGCCTTCTTAAAGGGGACCTATCATACCACCAGGTGTGAGTGTGATTAGCCATTACAAGCCGTTTGCAAAATGTTGTGACATCACAGATGGGCGTGTCCACCTAGATGTGTGACGCATAGATGAGCAACGTTTACTTCAGTCCACTGGGTAGGCTGGTAGACTGATCTATCCAGCACACATCCAGGTGGACATGCCCACCTGTGATGTCACAGTGCTGCACATTTTCAAACCTGCTTGTAATGGCTAATCACACTCACACCTGGTGGTATGATATGCCCCCTTTAAGTGTACATCTAGATGTGTTTCATTATCAAAGTGCATCTGGTGGGATCTTCACCATAAATGGGTTGAAGGATCTTAACACGCGTTCTCTTCTATGTACCCAAAGGACATTCTTAACCTACTTTAAGAAGCAAAGGAGGAAGAAAATGTTGAAATTGCCTAAAGATACATCTGCATGCAGATATTATGATACGACAATATTTCTTTACTGATGACCATTCTTTGGTAAATAATTACATATTTTTTTGTTTTTATTGACTGTTATTGCAATAATAGTAATGCTTTGTGGCAGACAACTAACAAGGATACAATAAATATATTTTTTAGAAGAAGGATTTGTAAACTGTTGTTACAATTGCCTGTGCATCCACATGCATCCACATGCATACATAATTATGTGTTTTTGTATCACCTTGGAAACAATATTGGATTAATTTGTGGATTTAATTTGATTAGTCATGACTGTGACAGTAGGCCATGCAAGGGAGAGGGTTGAACACTTTGTTGTAGTTATCTGTACTAAAAGGCCACCATCCGTCCCCCCCTCTCCCCTTTTCTGACAACTGCTGCAACAGCAATTGGTGGCACAATTTAACTTGAAGCGAGCAAGTCTTGACAATCTTTCTTTGGTTGATGTGTTATCTTAAAAACAAAAATCTGTCATTACTGTGCAGAGTTGTCCATTGCTTGTCATTTTTAAATCAATGTGAAATCGCACTTGCCACTCGATTGAGCAACTTGAGTTGCAACTTTTTCGTTTTCTTCCTGCTCGTCGTGGATGAGTTTGACATGTGTCTTTATAAAAAAAGGGCCGGCCTTTATGCCTCAAATGTGAGACGGGAGATTATTATGACATGGGCCGCATGAACAGACAACTATTACTACTAGTTTCTTCTTCATTTTATTCAAGGACCCCAGAATATCGTCTTTACAACATACACATCAAGGTATTCTGAAGGAAAAACCGATGACAAAAAAAAGTTTTCTAACGTTAAAAGAATGGATTGTGAATTCCACTTTTTGGTTCTTATTGCTTGTAAAGCAGTCAAGAAATTATATAGCTTGAAGAAAATAGATTTTGTGATTTTGTCACCATCATAGCTAGCTGTAATTTAGTGTGATGGCTGTTCAATTGGACATCTTTCTTTTCCTGGATATCTCTTGTAAATCTCAAGCGGCCTCTAAACAAGAGGATTTACAGCTTGCCCTTACACGTCATAAGCCCATGCCGTGAAGGACACATGTCCTGCACATATGTGCACTTCCACATGCAAAACGCAGGCATGTCAACAAATTTGTGATAATGGGCAAGCAGAGTTACCACAGCCTCCCTCTGTGAATATCCTAACCAACCCTCCATGAAAGCAGCAAGGCGTGTGTTGACTCAAAGTTGTAGTATGCGGGCCACGATGTATCTCAACTCTACTCGCCAACATAAATCCTCCGTAGGGCTCCAAGCACGGAGCGTAATAAAAGGCCAATCATTTTTCCAAGGCCTCTGTTCACTGGTAGTTAATCCAGGACTATGATTAATGGACATGGTGTGGGGTCAGCGTCGGGGTCAAGGTGGACTTGAACCTCCTTATCCTCTTAGCCGCCCGTCGGGACTTGGCCGGAGCTGCTGTCTCTCTAACATCTGTGCCACACTCCCCCACTTCAGTTCAGATGGATTATTAAACTCATGTTTTGGCTGTGCTGTTGGACAAATGCATCACCTTAAATGTGATCAGTCGAAGATCTCAAATAGGATGGCTCATGCTGAAGGGCTATGTAGCTGCCCTGTTTTGGGGAGCCTTTAGAAAACCAATGTGCTAATTAATGTAATATTGTCGGATAAGGCCTTATAGCCTGCGTTTGGAGGGCTCTCGTTAGGAGTATTTCACAGGAGGATGCTTATGCTTCAATGTAACTACATCCTCCTGCCACCTCTGAGTCCAGAATGTGTTTAAACTCTCCCACCTATACAGTCATTATGTTTCACTAAAGCAACTTCAAAAAATCTTCAACAAAAATATACCAAATTGATAAGAATCAGGTTGATAAGAATCATATTTTAGGTTGGCATGATGACACATCCCTGTAAAACACTCTGTCCACTGAACTAAACTATATATTTTATTATGTATATGTTTATTTTTTAAATATTATATAAACTTCTGGTTCTATTTTTTTATATTCATGTACAGTCACCATTTGTATGTTTTTTTTATCCTTTACTTTACGGCAGCAATGTCAGAAAGATCGAACAAAATCCTTGTCGGTACAAACTTGCACACTAATACCAATATTTCTGATTCTGGTTCAAGCTCAGAAAGTTAATTCCAGGGCCTGTGCTCAGACAATGCGCTAGCTAATATTCCTCGAGTTGAATTAACTTGGAACATATGCTGTGGGAAGTAGCTTGGCCTACATTCAGGGGCTCACCATATTGTTGACTAGAATAATCTTGTATCCTCGGTGGATTATGGAGTGGGAACTCGCGGAACTGTGGAACAAGGGTGCTCTGCAGTTCGATGAATTCTGCGAGACAGTCATTTTGTCCTCCTCACACATCCCCTCCTTTGCCTTTACCTTCCTGATGAAGGCTGTTCAGGGAATTGCAACTTATATCCAAGTATTGCTTATAGGGATATGTACACAGAAATATATTTTAGCTTCGGGGGATGTTATACTAAGCTGCTGGCAGGGTCCATGACAAAGTAATCTCCTATTTTCGACCAACAGTGATTATGCTGTAGCCGGACACTACTTTGTTCTCTCGGTATAGCCCTTTTCCAGGCTAGTCCATCATGTATGATTGGTCTTCTAGTCTTCTTTGAAGTAGCTCAAAGGAGTTTAGCTACTGTATATCAGTAGCATGGAGGTGTGACCATTTGTTGTGACCAAGGCTTCTGTCTTGCCTTGTTGTTGTATTTTTAATGAGAGAGAGGGGTAGAGAGAGGGGTAGAGAGAGAGAGAGAGAGAGGGGTAGAGGTAGAGAGAGAGGGGTAGAGGTAGAGGTAGAGAGAGAGAGAGAGGTAGAGGTAGAGGTAGAGAGAGAGAGGTAGAGGTAGAGGTAGAGAGAGAGAGAGAGAGAGAGAGAGAGAGATATTTAACTGGTACTTGAAGTACTTGAACACACACAAGCTACACTTTGTGTCTGAGTTGATCAGTTCTGTGGATGATAAACACAATGCCATCAAGGTAATTCAATCCATCTTCATGTTGTCTAACAGGGTGAAAAATGTCTGTTTAGCTCGAAGTTCACTCCTGTTAACACTTTGATTCATACTGAGTGTGGCATGCTGGACCGTGAAAAGCAAATCTGCAGTATATAGACCAATTACATCGAGCACTGGACCTCTTCCAGCCTTACGTGATCTGTGAGAGAAAAAACTGATTGGATGTGTGCGTTGTGTTGCCCTCCAATCAATGTTACACTTCTGGAATGCCGGCTGGCCATTTGAAGGAGGGAAAACAAGAGGCCCTTTTCAATTTTTAACTGTAATTGTGCCTATCAAACTTTACAGATTTTTCCGACTGACTTAACAAGTAAGAGAACTTGAGCGAAAAGTTGAAAGTGAAAATAAGATAAGGCCCCCAGCTGAAGAACAAGCCTCTCTATTTCATCCATGCATTCCTGTGATTCTTGTCTGCGGACTGTGCATGTCGTTAGCCCGCTGGACCTACAATTGGCACATTGAATAGTATTAATCACTGTTCTACACAATCTTTGGGAACAATCGTTCAGGGGGTGGACGGATTGCATGAGGGAAGGGGGTGGAGGGCAGTAGTCTTTGGCACATCTTTTCTTAAAGAACAATACCCATGTTGTTTTAACTTTGTCTCTGTCATTGAACGTCCCTCTTGATTTGTAAACGTTAAAAGTTAAGTATACAGTATTTGTATTTGCTCAGCCTTTATTAAGGAGTCTGCGATCAATCCCATTCATGCTGAGATTTTTTGGGGAAATAAATATTGCGACTAATTTCGATACAAAGCTACTATTGTATATGTATGTGGTTTGCAGGTGCTATGCTTGATTCGATTACACTTGAGTTTGCCCTTTTGATCAATTTAAGAACAATGTTCAATCATTCTGAATTAGTCTGAAAATAATTAATACAGGAGTTGTTTATTATACTGCTTGATTTCACAAAACATAGCAGCATTCAAACAAAACTTAATACAACTCGGATATCCTGGCTAATGGCCATTATCAAAATTGAAGCAAAGCTATGAATGTGGCCACTTTTGATGGCAGGAATACATCTGTAGAGTTGCCAAACTTTTCTAGTCCCTTGAAATAACCGCAAAGGACAAAAGTGCTCAGTCTGCCACCGTTATCAGCAGTGCAGTAAATATTGATGATAAACAACAAGAGTCTTGTTGCCAGGCAGTCTCGTATGGGAATAGTTTAGAACTTTGAACAATAGTCCCGAAGTAAAATACAAAAGAGGATGTATATAATAAATTCAATACTTCATGGTTGCAAGGGACGCTTAATGCATTCTAAAACGAAGCCTGTGACATCTCATATTCAACTGAGGAAGTTAAACTTCTCTTTATTTCTCCTGGGCATCGTGCCTCCATAAACCAAATCGGAAATACCAGTGTTCGGTATCTCCAGGCAGACACGGCGGAAATCAAGTGGTATTACACACAGATGATCTTCTCTGGAACAGCGCTACGCCTCTATTAGAACAAAGGGAGAAGGTGATAAAGGGACCGTAGATCCAATGCAGATTATGGACTTGTACATCATTCAACACACCGGGGGTACGTGAAACAAGGGTCTTTCTTCGAGAGCATGTCATCGTGAAGCCTCTTGTCGGCAAAGCGGCACATGAGTGTCACACAGTGCCAGCTTGGCTAAAGAACTGCCACTTCTTAAATCTCCTTGTTAGAGTAGTCTCTCTATTCTAATGGGCCATTCTTAAATGAACTCCGGATATGCTCAGGTCCGGAGATGATACAGAGTCCTCCTTTAACACGTGCAACACACAACCGGAGATAAGCCACGTCAGACGTGTTCACTCATACTGGACATACTCTGTATACTTTAAGGTGAGGGGTTAAGTGAGGGTTGGTGCCTGGGTATAGCGTGTAGCAGGCAGAACATGATGCAAAAATGTATGCAGTGGAAGTCACGGTGTTTTGTTTACAACACATCAAAGATTGCGGTTGAGGCTTCGGACTCTGTAACTCTTTGCGGTGAAATCAATGCTGCATTCATTTAGACGTATCTTCATGAAAGAAACGCCATCAACACGTCAGCAACACATCCACATGCTCATTGTGTATTGAGAATTTCTTACATGCCTAAGTGCTTAAGCAGTGTTTCTCTATTTGTATTCCATTTTTTTTTCCAGCTGTGTGGCCTTAACTACTTTTTTCAACATGTTAACTTTTTTATGTTACCTGAACACAAAGCCTCATTGTATTTTCACACAGAGTAGCACTCAAAAAGTAACCCTACATTTGAGATATCTGTGTCTCAACTTGTGCAGACAAAGATGATTCCTATTCTCCCTCCAACAAACGGTAGCCTGTTTCGTGGTTTCTTGTACTGAATGAATCAGATAGAAATGTCATAAATTGTACAGTGCCATTGTTCTGCAGGGACCCTATTCATAAACATTGTTGATATGAAATGCATAACTTACTGACTATAACGAAACATATGTATTTGAAAGTGTATCGGCTAGGATTGGGGACCATTCCCATTTGAACCGATACCAGTACGGTATCAGTGCCTGAAATGTAGAACCGGTACCGAACGATACCTTATTTCGGTACCTATCTCACCATCATAACAACAATGTAATTTCAGTTGTAAAAATTAGTTTTGAAGACATTCAACATTGTTGTTTATTTACAACATTTTACACACCACACAAAATACCCCCCCCCTCTCCTCTCCCCGACCCATACCCTACAAGCCCCAGAGAATATGGTTGTTGTGTGTGTGTTTTCCCCATTCTTCTTACCATTAAACGGAAGCTCAAGATACCTTACTTATCTTTTCTACCGAGTACTGGGGCTGCATAATCAAGGTGTATACACAGAACATGCTCGACATGTGCTTTGTGCAAATTAAATTGGCCCATTTTGCACATGTCGTGCCCGTCTTGACATCTTCAGATGGCTTGCATACCTGGCACCTCATCCTCCCGGCAGCTACCTAGAAAGATATATGTAGATGATATGAGTTGTTTAATTTACTATGCCTTGTTGTCGCACTCATCAAAGTCCCGTCAGTCATAACCTCTTTACTTTCTCGCACTTCACAGGTGAGGGAATTAGGGATGTGTGTGTGTGTGTGTGTGTGTGTGTGTGTGTGTGTGTGTGTGTGTGTGTGTGTGTGTGTGTGTGTGTGTGTGTGTGTGTGTGTGTGTGTGTGTGTGTGTGTGTGTGTGTGTAATATTGTGGAAGGGAGAAGTGTCTCACAATTGCAATGAAAGAAACGTCAAAATCAGACACTTCTGACCCCTTCTAGCCTCCACTGCCTGGTCAAATTGACCCGAACAGTATCTCTGTGATATGAACATGCAGAATGCCTGACATTTTTTTTAATGTAGTTTACACTAATTAAGGCCAGAAGAAGCAGTCAATTTGATCCGACCGCTACACTTAAATAGGTAATCGGTAGCACCAACATAATTCGACTGGTACCATTAAAAGTGTCGAATTCGATACCCAACTAAAATTTTAGCTGTATGTTGATGCAGTCTTTATCACATTTCCATGCATAATAAAATATTATGTTCCAATATTCTCATGCTTAAGATAATGAGGCACAAAGTATATTTTGATACAATTTTGATACATGGACAGGGAGATCCCCTTTTGCCCATAATTATAACTGATACATCCATAATTGATATTGTCAGCAGGACAGATCCAGAGGAAGCCAGATGTCTCTGTCAATGCTTTTGCCTCTGTAATAGTATTCATCTCATATGCATGCTGGGCTGATTGCAAGGTGTGTTGTATTGGGCCTGGTCCACAGTCTGACAGCCTGTCAGTGTCAATGGAGAAAAAGCATTCCTCTTTTCGCTGTACCTGTCAGTGTGTGCGTGTGCGTGTGCGTGTGTGTGTGTGTGAACGTACTGTTTGTTTGAATGACTTGCAACTGCCAAAAAATGCATCAAAAGATCTCTTAACGTTGACATCTCTAACACTGTCATTGACGTGTCTGATCTAGCTAACGCCTGAGATCTCTTTGTCTGTTGGTTTTTGCTTTGTGCTATGCTTATCCTTTCCTTTATAAGCCTTCTATGGTGAGTTTCACAATATATATATTTCAATGAAATTAGTCATTTATACAAATTCCATCTAATTGGTTGGAAGTACAATTTAAATGAATGAGCTTGGTTCTAATAAATACAAAAACTAGTCAACAATTAAACACATTGACATTTTGACATTAACCAAATTAGGACACAGGGTTTGGTCAATTTGATGATTTCATCAATCCATCATAATAAACGGTTGCATCATTCACTGGACTTAGTTTTCTTCATTGCAATTAAAAATACTGTAGATGCAAACTTACAACAAATAGGCATTCTGTGTATGGAGGCAATTAACTAACAAGAGGAGCCTAGCTGTAAATCCTACAATGCTATACTCTAACATCCATGTCCGGAAATCTTTTTCAAACGTTGAAGTGTTCCCACTTAAGCATTCCTTCATGTGCATTGGACTTAGATGGGTATAATGAAGGAAAAAACTCTAAATAAATTTGACAGTCACCTTGTTGCCTATGAGATTTCCATTCATTGTTAAGGAGACAGCTGGTTTCTCTAATTAGACACACACATAAATTGCCAGTGGATCACAGGTTTGGTGGCTGCCACTGGGTCAGGCAGATGTACAAGGGTAACCCTTGACATTCATGGTGAAGGATACTAACAAGAACATCTGAAGCCTTGCATAGGCAACATTGCTGGAAACAGAACACCAAATAATCATTCCTGGAGAGATCTTTTTGAGGGGGACTTTTTATTCCCAAGATCTTATAAATGACCTATTAATCCTTTCATTTATTTACCAATTATAGTCTTGACGTTTGTCCACATGGGCATTTAGGCCTACTGCATGATTATATATTAAACCGCAGTTGAAATGTGATTAATGTTGGTGAAACTGGCATCTACTTATTATCTGGCCTTTCTACTGTGCAAAGGTCCACAGTCTACGAATGTATTTACCTTCAAGCAAAAGCAAATGTACCTCTCTTTTGAAGGAATCCTATTACCATTTTCCGTTTATTTGACAATGCCATCGATTTGGAAATGTTTTAGATTTTGTTTTTAAGTGTGTGTGTGTGAAGCATATTGTTAATGCACAGAACCACTCTCATATTTTGGTCAAACATCTCACAAGTACAATGGAAAGAGGGCATGAAGATGTCAAGGATTCATGGAAAGAAGACAAATAAATTGACTAAAGGGATGGTGTGTAGGATTTAGTGGTATCAAGCACTAAGGTACCATTTGAATCCCCCTGCCCTGCCCTGATTAAAAAGACCTGGAGAAGATATGGTGGCCTTTACTGGCCTATAAGGTACTTCCATCTATGACACCATTGTATAGTCAAGTGTTAGGAATTGCGTCTGGATATTTAGTCTGTAAAATTACAGATCATAGCTTACAAGTAAGATAGTGATTAAATCTATTTCCTTTACAACCCTTTGTCTGTTCTGGGCTACTGTAGAAACAGAGCAGTGCAACATGGCAGGCCTAATAGCAGACGACCCATACCTTCTGTTGATATTATGGGCTTCTTCTTAGGTAAAGAAACACAAAGACTCTTGCCACTCAATTATACACACCACTGTTAAGGAAATCCCTCATCACAGACCTTTCCTGACCGGCACATGCATTTCACATTCCAGACATGCAATATTATAAAAACATATTACACCTCTGGTTTCAATGTGACTTTAGGCGTCCGGTGGCACCATGCAATGTCAGGTTTACGCATTGAGCCCCATTGGGCTCAGATAATACAGTATGTCATGCAAATTGAATACACAAGAAATTGTTTACCAAACCTTTTACCAGGCCTCGGCTGCAGATTATTTATTTTTTCTTTTAACGTGTAAAGAGGTTTTCGTTCAAATCGGGGTGCGTTTTCCATGTTTGTAGACCATATAGACCATAGAGCCAAGATGCAATTTTCAATCCTACAGAATATTCGTGGGCTCCTGTAGTAAACCCCAAAAACCATCACCTAATTGTCACACTCATACACTTTGTTGCTCTGTCTCACATTATGTGTTACTCCCTCCCCTTTTGTCACTGTCATTATTATGTCACTAATTCATCACAAATAACAGTATAATAAAACACAGGACTAGGTGTTTTCTAAGCAAAAAAATACAAAAATGTATAATCCCCTCTTTCCTATTGGTTCACCGTTAATCAGAAAAGGCCAACTGCTTAAACTCCCTCTAGGATGAACAGTTGGCGGGGGGGTGATATCTTGGTACGTTTGGCCCCCAGATCTGTTGTTAAGTTATGTGGGGAAGCCTCCAGAGGCCTCCTGGTCAACTCCTCAAGTGCATTGAGAGACAGAGGTCTGGCAGGGAGGAGGATGGGAACAGGACAACGGTGAAACTATATTAACTGTTTGATCAACTCCTCAAGAACAGTCGGGGACTAGGGAAAAATGTTTGAAGGAGGGGGGATGAAACAGGATGAAGACAGAACCTATTTACTGTCTGATAAACTAACAGTGGGGGACAGAGACAGGGTTCTGGCAGGGTGGTGGATGAGGGCAGAGAGAAGGTGTCCTCAATAGCGGGGTGGGGTGAAAGACAGATGTTTGGCAGGAAGGAGGAAACCATATTGACTGTCTGGGATTGAATACATTCTTCATAGTGGATTTTGAGAAAAGTTTAATTCAACTTTCTGTGGCACAGTACCAGATATACAGATTAATTCTGCAAATGCAATTATATGTCTGCTTTCTCATATGTAAGTTATACACAGTTAAGCATTGAAACCGAATCAGACTATGCATCACCAGGTATTCATTGTCTGGCTATACAAAACTTCCACTTCCACTTTGAGCATTCTATAGCATCCAGACAATTAAGAGATCTAATTGCAACGCAATATAAACCATCTTAAGCCAAATTATTTGGATTGCAAACAACTTTTGAATGATAAAATGTAATTCAGTTGGCTAACACCTGCATCTACTTGTTCATGCCATTTGGAAGGAAATTATTATTAAAGGAATGCAGTAGCCTACTGCGAATGTTGGCTTACCTATACGGAGGCCATCCTATTTAGTATTTGACAAAGAGAGAGCATCTAGTGAAATGCTCTTTCACATTCTTCTTGGCATTTCCTTTATCTGTACACATTTCAGTTGTGCATTTTTATTGTTAATAAATTCTACACAATTGTACACATACCTCCGAATGGTTTATATTGTTGGTAAGTCATATTTGTATATGACATGGGAAAATGTTTTTGCTAGAAGGCTTCTCCTTTCTCCATTTAGCTGGAATCCTTCTCCTTCCAACCATTCTCCTCCAGTCTGATGCTGTCCTTCTGGAGGTATAAAGAGCATTCTAGACTAGGGCTGGGAATGTACCATGTCACCCCATTTCTATGGTAGGCTCATCATACCCTATGTAAAAATGGCCTCCAAGGATAACTTTTACTCAATGTTGCGGCCCAGAAATAACCATATCCAGGGCTCCAGACTGCGACCAAATGGTCGCATTTTGCAACCAAAATGTGAGAGTGCGCGACTGAATTCGACAATTTACAGTATATATATATTTTTTACACGTTAAACGGGGAAGGGGCGCGTCAACGAATCCGGCATCAGTAGCAGGCCAATGAGTGTGAGAAAGATAGGGAATGGCCACTGTTAATGGCTAATGTGTGGAGGGGGGTCCTTGAGATTTAATATCGAGCGTGCGTTAACGTCTCTGTGAGTAGGAGAAAGACTTCACAACCTGCTACGTTTTTTTGAACAATTTTAAACAATTCATTTTTAGTTGACTCCTCCGCTCCTGAATAACATATACAGCACCTGAGAAGTCTCGCTTGCAATCACAAAAAACGCATTCGATCCACGCTGTTCAGGTGTCTGACCCAACCCGCACCCGTGTACGACGGTACATTATTTTTCACCCGTTTCATCCAAATTGTGCAAGTCACCCGTTTGGTACCCGAACCCGGTATCGGACTAAAATTTTCAGTTAGGGGCCACAGTGCTCCTAGTGAAAAAAGTTTGTCTGGAGCCCTGATACCAACAAGCCTGCGACAACAAAAAAGCAACATCTTATATTTCTTATTTGTTTTCAGTTCAATAATTAATTGAACAAAATGTTGCCATTAAGTCAACGGAAATTATACAATATATGTATAGCAGTGTGACCACCCTGGCCTAAAAAAAGCTAAGCTAACCATTCAATAGGTCTGGCCGCACAGCTTCCCCTGATTGTTCAGTTGGGAATTAAAATCTCGCTCCGCATTGTCAGGCGCATGATTCAAGTGCAAACGCAGGGTTCTTTGACAAGATAAAGCCCTCGTCCCCCTCGGCCTGACCGCTATACTCGCTCGCATCTCATTAAATATGTCTAGGAAGCCCTATAAACGTTTGGGGAGTCCTGTAACAAGCTCGTTAAAATTGCATACACCTCGTTGGGTGAGGCCATTTCCTCTGAGTCTTCGGTGATGGGAGAAGATGTCATAACTGAAGACTTGGTGCATTTTGTGGCGTTAAGTTCCAACGCTGTTTTTGGCAGGAATACAAAGGAATACAAGGTTTATAATTACCCTTTTTGTTGTGCACGCAACTGATGTGTCTATCAAGCAAACTCTAGCCACACAATGTCTAGTAGATCTATTAGATCTGTTTATTGTCCGGCCATGTGGCCTTGGTTTACGAAGTAGAAAGTTACAAAAGGCTATGTCAACACGAATCCTGATAAAAAATAAATAAAAAATAGTAGTTGCTTCGCTCTTGAATCACATCAAATGTAGAGTTTAGAAAATAACGGCAAGTTGAATCTAAGAACCTGAATGTGAGATTCAACAGTGCTTTGCGATCTATAGTAGGCCTACATATGTCGGAGTTGTAAGACTATGGTTGATCTGTATTATTTTTAGACTTAATTAATGTTATTTCTAAAATAATATAGCCTATAACAATCAAAAATATAATACATCAGTCTGCATAAATTCCTACTGCCTCCGAAAATAATGGATTAAGAATCGCTTAAGTGCCATCGACCAACCTAACCGACTGGAACTTGACAGCCCTACTAATTCCACCCTATTATTGGACTTATTCCGCATATATTCCTCTATAATGTAATTTAAACCTACATCCAATTGATTTGAATGTCAAATGCCGGTAACCAATGTACATATATAGCCCAGATGTTAAAAAAACGTCATGTCATTAACAATGTGTCAAGCTCCTGCCAAAAGCCATCCAAGCAACCCCCACACATTTTTTACTTTATTAAAAATAAATTCTTATGTTCCTCAATGAAGACTAAAAATAATCGAATAATCGATTTTAATTGTTCATCCGTTTTGAACACACACTCAACCCACTTAGATGCAAAGGACAGTACCTTTGTGTGGTTTATGTCACTCCCCAAGTGCTTCGACAAACTTCCGTGAACCAACGTGAAATTAAAGTGACACAGTCAATCCCTTGGTAGTCTATGTGTTGAACTGGCCCTATCGTCTCACTCTACATGTCAAAAAGCAAACACCATAGGTTCTTTTAGAGGACAGTGATGGACAAGTATGCAGGCCGGGAAAGGCCCGCAAGGATGCATCTTTTCATTCCGGTCCACCGCTCTTCATGGTGGCTATCTCCCCAGCCTCACTAAGGAGGGAGTAAAAGTTTAAGAGGGATGCTGTGCAAACTTCTCCTCTGAAGTTGATCGATGTCAGGAAGGTGATTTCTAACCGTACAATTTTTAGTTCAGTCAATATTAATAGGGTTCACTGTTCATTTCGGGAAATAAATGTAGAATTGTAAGAATGATGAGCAGGCTTATCATTATTAAAAATGGAAAAGCACAAAGTAATAAATACAAAAGGCATAAATCATAACTCGCATATCCTTCCTGTGATCAATATTATTTAAAAAAGAAGAAAAACACACAATTGGAATACAAAAATCACATTAACACAGTCGTTATTACTATTAGGGTAAACATATTCCAGAAACTTGTGATGACAACTTGCTTTTTTACTCATCGATTGGTGTCCATGTTTTATATTCACTTCTATGGCTTAAACAAACAGACCTCTCATTGCAAGGAGGGCACAGGGCTTTGCTTGAGGAGCCTATCCGACAGCCTTTTCCCAACTGTTTCACTTCATGCTATTGTCACCCACATTAAAAGAGATAAACTGACAGCCTAATATGACCTAGAGCTTAAAAGTCACCATGGTTTGGTAACATAACTGTCACCATTCAGACCCTTGCTTGACAAAATGGCGAAAAATTCCCCGCTTTGCGAAATAGCCTTTGCTTTGCAATTCCTTGTGCGTGTCCCATTAGCCATGTTTTATGGACTCCACCTCCCTTCAGCACTCCCACAAAAGGGTATTATGCGAGTCGTACCGCACATATTGAATTGATCAGAGGATAAATATTGTATCTATGACTGTATCGCTATTGGAGAGAAAAAGTCCCTGATCATAAAAGATGAGAGCAGGTTGAGCAGAACACGCCACCATAGTTTATATATATATATATATATATATGTATATATATTAGGGTTGTAAAAGGTGTATGATTTCTGTTTGTTTCATGCTTCTTGGTCACGGCTTTCGGTTCGGTACTATATATATGTATTCTTTTTTCCCCCTTTATAAACCCATGGTAGGTACTGTTCAGTAAGGTAATATAAATATATTTATGCTCACGCACGCAGCACCAAATGTCAAATGCAGACGCAAAGTAATATGTCTGAACAACTGAATTAAGCAAGTACTCATCTCAAAAAGGTCTCAACCACTGAGCTTTTATACAGTTGTAACCCTAACCCTTTACTTTAAACATGCATTTAAATCGGACATCTAAAACTGCGGAACATGGCTCCAAATGATATAAACACATCCAAGCCTTGATTTCCTTTTGTTGGTCTGATTTGGTTAAAAAATATTGGTTGAAGGCTGCATGGAGAGAAAGTTAGTAGGATTGCTTAGGTTTAGCCCCATCTGGCACCCCCCCCCCCCCCCCCCCCCCCCCCTTGCACTGGCCAGAGTTACATTTGGATTCCATACCATGTGTTGAGCACATTTTGGTGGCCGTAAACTTGCTCAACATGTTTGACTTGCTCCGCTAGTAGTATGCGCTTGGAGGACTGTTGCTTTTATCAATCGCTTTTATGGCTTTGCATTCGTGCACACGGAATCCTAATGTCCCCAGAATTAAATTCTCTCTCTGCTCTCTGCCATTCTCTACCTTTCTGTTCTCTCGTGAGCAGCCATCACTACACACAGACAATATAGATAGCCTTCATTGTTATTGACAGTGTCTATAGTAGGATAATAAAGTCACACTGCTAAAGGATCATTGTTTATAATAATAATGCGGCTGTCACTCAAATGTGGAGGCCTTTTTTCTTTTTTGGTCACTATGTAACAAGTGTGCTCACCGAACATTGCCAGTCATCCGCGTCTTAACACCCCTTATATATATATATCTCACCGTATATATATCTATAGGGGTGTTACGTTTTGTAACAACTGAAAGTCAATGTGATTTTTCTATCTAAATGATGAGGTTTTCTTATTTTTCCATAATATTGATCACAGGAAGCATGAGACGTAGGATCTATGCCTTTTGTATTCCTCACTTTGTGCTTTAACACTTTGAATAACAAGCCTACTCATCATTGTCCTCAAAAAATGTATCGACGTATGTAGATCTACATCTCTCTCTCTCTCTATATGGGAGAGAGGGAGAGAGGGAGAGAGGGGGAGAGACTTGAATTATATACTGGATTATTGGGTTTTACATTTGACCTAAGGCTAGTTGGTGCTGAGTGCAGCTATGACTTTTAGGACTCTAGGGGAAACTGTCATTGTAACTGAAAGCCATATTGTTCAACTCCAATCAGCTGAACAACCAAGGAAAAAAGTATGGTTACTCTCTGACCAAGCATGCTCTTTAACCACCACTGTAGGAGTTTGACTCATCTTAACAAGCTATGCCCATGACTGCAGATGATCTGTCTATTGTTATCTAAGGAAGCAAGCATGAGGTATTGTAATAGATGGGCTCTAGTGTTAAGTTATGCAAATTTGGATACAGTATTTTCAACAAGGCCTGTTTTGACAGCTGGGCAGCCAAAGTTTTCTGTGTTCTTATATCTCCCGGACTCCCACCATTTATTTAGATTGATTGATTTTAGGTTGTGCGATAGATTCCTCACAAGATAGTCACTAATATTTAACATCGTGCTACCATTACTTTTAAATGCAATGTGTCTGCAATTCCTTTATTATTTAAAACAATTTTTACTGCACATTGACAATGGCATGATACTGAATCATCTAGAACAATGAGACGTTCCCATGACATATATTCGCCAATGTAGGCCTATTCGTCTATGTTCCAGCATTTTTTTGCGTGGTCTATGCTAAACTTCAGACAAGTGTTCCAGTTACAAGAGCCCACACAAATCATGTGTCCTTCCTTCCTAGGACAAGCACACACTGTCGCATTATTTTGTAGAAGCTACTCTGTGTGGGGGTTCAGAGCAATGCCCCTGCTTTCATCCGACTCTGAGGCCCTACCACACTTTAAACGCATAAAGAAATACCATGGGGAAATCTGAATCCTGGTAGTCAGGGAGTGTCCAACTATTAATTCCTCCTGCGTTCCTCGATTCATAATACAATATAATGCTGCAGGCGTCCCTCCACTTCACCCCTTGGTGACTGTCTCGGCCCGCTGACAGGCTCTATGAAAGAGAGAACCCTGAGCCAATAACTGTACTCGTTTGAGCCATGCTCCCCTGCTGCATGGACGCTCCGACCATAACCAAAGTACAATTGAGAAAGACAGCGCCGCTGATCGGGTCAGTGGGGCAGTCAGCTGTGGCGGGGCCTGTATCATAGTTTGTTTAAAGCCCTACCTTGTGCTCTTGTAATTATGTAGGGGGAAGGATTAGCACTTCTTTCATTAAACTTGCTGTCACGCTAACATGGGAAGGACGCGTTGTAACGCACGTCGGGGATACGACAGCAAAATAAATCCGATGGCTGTCTGCTAATCCCTCGAGATACTGCTTGTTATATTTGACAATTTCCTTAGACAGATTTGGCACCCCAAATGTTCATTTAAAAAACCTGGGCTGTAATTTATACGTTTTATACTGTATAAACTGTATTTACAGTATCTTCTGACATGTTTACCATCATTAAGTAAAAATCATGAAGAAATGCTTGAGTTATGCAACAATATCATATTCAACATAAATTTTGGGGACACGCATCTTTAATTATTCCTTTTTTTTTTTCTGGTAAGGCATTTAGGTTTATTTACTTGAATTATCTGCATTGTCAGTTGGTTTGCTAGAAATAATACCATAAAACAACCTGCAAACTTGTTTTTCATAGGAATCAATATGCACAGAATCATCAATTATTGAAGATGGTCATCAATCTTCATAAGGCTTTTCAGTAAAGTTAATGTGGTGCCATTCAAACTATGGATTTTCTTTTGCTCAATACTTTGTTTAACTTACCCTTGAATGAGCTTGTTCGTCAAATTGTCAGTGTTATCAACTTGTTTGTGGTGTTTATGGTAGGGCATAATGATAGCATAAGCACCTGTTTGTAGGATGTGATAAATTGTCCTAAAGCAAAACGATGTCCTATACATTTAATACAGAAGAGGAAAGGTCTTTTGTGTTTTCATAATTGTGACATCCAGATATTCAACTATTCATGCGGTTGTTTTTAAGTGCGACTTTTCAGATTATTACCCCCCACCTAGACGGAGCAGGATAGCACTGTTTTGCTGACCTTTTAATGGCGATCCATTACCCACAATAGCTCTTCTGTGATTTCTCTTCTGGTGAATTGCACTAGTCCAGCTGTGCAAGTTCGTAAAAGGCTTTTATTCAATGTAAGGCTTCAGAATATTGAAGTCCAAATTAGACTTGGATCAATGAGTGATTCCACAGCCACTTGCGTCCATGCAGCAATCCCAATGTTACGGGATAGGGATTAGAAATATGAAGGCTAATGACCAGTAGATAAAGCCGTGATTCTGTAGCAGTAGCGCCTACCCTGCCTCTGATCAGTCAGGAAAAGATACGCACTATGAATTGCCTTTTATTTTATCTCCAAACATTATAACATTTGTTCGGAAAACCTAACGACCGTCCAAAGCTTAATAGGGCCAGCACTAGATCAACAAGCCAAATGTACTACACAAGTACTTCTCTCCTCTTCCCTCCCCCTCCTCCTATGGAGTGCAGCATGTAAACACAGAGCGATGAATTTGAGGAAAGGAGAGAGGAGGAGTTGAACGCAGAAACCTTTTGGGTAGACCGAGCTTGTGACGGATATTTGATTTGTTGAGTGACCCTTCCTTACCAGCGGTCAGACGATTATTACACTTTCAGCACAGGGGTTGCATATTGCAGAGGGAAAGCTGTCCTCTTGTCAAATTTGTCAATAAAAATTGTAAGATGTTTCAATAGTAAAAAACATATTACTTCTGTTGTATAGTAAAAAGGATAACAAAACAATAATAGCTTCAACCTAACCCTTGATTACACAAAATACGTTTTTGTTTTTTTTACGATTATGTCCTGGAAAAAGGGTTAATATGATGGTGGAATTTTTTGGCTAAAGAGCTGCGACTTGACTCAACGATTTGGTGCTCAGTGTAGCCTCAGTGTAGTTGTACAGATGATATAATTTACATTCAATGACCTCCGTTTAACTCACTGAACTGTTTCAATACAAAATGGCAACAATTGAGTTGGGGTTTCATAACACAACTGCCAACTCTGGTAGTCCTTGGTGGCAAAATGTATAGGGAAGATGTCAAAATACTCCATGAAAGTTTAAGTTCAGTGAAGAAGCCATTTTTATTTCTTAGACCTTTAGTATTCTCTGGAATTGCCTGGCCTGGTTTTTGCATAAACATTTGGGAATTAAAATGGTGATATCTCCCTTCTTCTTCTTTCATGTATTGTAGGACCAGGACATTATTTATCCAGGGTCCAATAGGCAACCCCTGTTCTGACGTTTTTAATTTCAAGGTTATTAAAGGGAGTGGTGCAACTGTGGGGGAATTCTTAAAGGGTAGGATTAGCATTTTGAGACGATTCTTCTGTGAAATGACTGTAGGAACAGGGCAGCCCAAGCCAGTGCTGGAGACATTGTCTCACACGGAAGGCTACATTTACCTATTCTCCTAAAATATTAAATTAACCCATCGCAATCGTTTGAAACCATTATGATTGTGAGGCATAAACACAATCTGGTATATCTGATGCATTAGTGCAAACGAAATTGAGTGCAGCTGATTGTGCTTTGAAGAGTGATTATGGCCTTGCCAGCAGCAATCTTACTCCAAATGTCACCAACATTATATTGCTTTTCAAGTGCAGAGAATAAACTTTTGTCGTTTTAACATTGCCATTGACAAGAAATTGAATGATCTTGTTTGTGGTTAAACTAAAACAAAAAAGAGCTAAATAAGGTGACTTGGTGGAAGAGATCTTTTCCAGGCATGTTGTTGTTTTGGATGAGAAAAGTGCAGAGTTCTTTCAGGCACAAACTAAAGTCTGCCCGGCAGTATGGCTAAGAAACATGAGCGTTGAAGAAGGAACATTGTGCTTATATCAAAGTGGCTGTACAGGTCTGTCCATCTTCACTTAGCAATGAATCTATTTAGCCTTTTAGATGGAGTTGCACTAAGGTACTTCACTCACCATCTAATAGCACAAAAACAGCACCTAATATTATACAGGCTTTGAAATGTTTTTTTTTTTTTTTTTGCAATGGAAAATGTATTGTTTGATGATTTAAATAATATTTAATTGATAAATATACATTTAAATATATAGATTGTGTACTTCACTATCTGCTAATTTGTTTGTTACACAACAACAAAAACATCCAATCTCTACATCAGCTCTGAGAAGATACTCAGATGATGAGGTGATTTTTAGATAGATTTCTCTAAAATAGTGTTGTACTGTAAAGCGTCTTGCTTTTGAACCAAGGTTGGGTTATTGACGGACAGTTGCACTGGCCAATGTCTGAGGTACTGCTTAACTCCGCCCAGGCGTCTTAATTGTGGTTGTTGATAACCAAAACCCAATGGTTGTGCTCCAGTATAATAAGCACCCCTGCATTTTTTTCCACTCAGAGTTGGAATAGCAGTTGTTTTGACAGCGGTGAGTCGTCATTGTAGACTGGGTAGCCCCGCCCATTCTGCAGACGATTTGAGTTTGCGCTGCAGAAGGGTCTGGAGAAGAGCAATACATTTCTTTCTAGTTTCAATACGTTTTGCGGGAGCCAATCACCAAGCTGGCTATTCCCCCTGGTGCGCTAATGGCTGGTTTAACACCATGACGACAGGGAAGCGACGACAAGCAGCCAATTGCGTACAGAGTCATTTGAACTAGGCCCATTGATAATGCCTCTTGCGCTGAAGAAAATGACAGCAGCTTCCTCAGAACAACGTGCAATCTACAATGGAGCTTGGTCTGGCAACAGCCAGGCTTAATCATTGTGCTTTGCATGTACATTTATTGTTTACACTTTATAGACCAATAATCTAGAATGCAGCAGAAGGTGGGCTGCACACGCTGGGGTGCAATATGTGTTTTATTAGAGCCCGTCCTTTTTTCATGGGATGACTTCCTGATTTGAGCCATTCACTTTTTTAATGAAAACCCTTTATGTATGACCTGCTGGCACAGAGCCAAAAGGACCGGATGTATTTCATGTGTGCATTGGGTAATTATACGTAATTCAGATCTTTATTTCAATATTTTCAGAACTATTTTGGGAGGATTTGATTAAAGTCCTGATTAATAATCATAACCCAACCTTTTTGTTTAATGTCGGTTGGTCCTTAGAGTGGATGAGGTGTCGTCAATCCTAAATGTCAGAATTGCAAATTGGTCTGAGAAAAAGAATAAAGATCTGTCACCCTAAAAATCCAGTCATTTGTCTAGAATGTACATCTGAATAAATAAGCAGCTCTCGTTGTGTTTCGATGGCTTTACGTATCGCTGCATGAACGAAAACGTAAGTATTCAGCACAGAAAGGAGCATGCGGTGGCAAGTTTCGGAAACGGTCAAGGACGACGCTGTGACCCGACCGAGACCGAAAACATAATCTGATGGGTTTTCCTGTGCACTGGGGCTTGTCTGCTGAGAAGGTTATACGCTGACCCTGAGACAGGCGATCTGCAGTGAGCCACAAGGCCCAGCACTCTGGGTAGACTGGGTACATGTATGTGCACTTTCTGCAGTTTTTTGTAGTCATGAAAATGAAAATGCCATTTAAATGCTATAGGCTTAACAATTCAGAGTAATCAACAAAAATGAATGAAAAATTAGGTAACTATATGGAAAATGTGTCCACTGCATGTAGACCAAGGCTGGATAATATTGTAGACCAAGGCTGTAAAAGTAGTATGAATTACAGTTTCATTGTTACCACCTTTCAGTGGTAACGTTGGAAAGTGGTTGGTTCTTCCTTTAGTTTAGGGAATCTCAATAAATTGTGGGTGTAAATCACAATAGGGAACAGATGCTTTATAAATGAAGCACTTTCTTAAAATGCTTTCCCATATAGACCTTTCATTAACCAATTCAGACACACTCCATTTGTACACTGTTTCAATGGCCCTTTAATTTGATAACTGGATGAGGTTCAACCTAATAACTGGGTGTTACATTTGAAAAAGAAATCCAGTAGTTCAGATCTAGTATTGTGGAAAGATTTGGCTTATATCCTCCTATTAGTATTACCGAGGAGATGCTTTTAGCTAATGTAGCTATTCAGCTACATGTCATGAAGTAACGGGTATTATCATGCCACTCAATTCTCCACACTTCACCTTCAAGTCAAATATGTTGACAGTTATCGAGATGGCTAACAGGTAATGGCCTATCAGGTAGAGGCATATCAAAGAGATTGTCTGAACAAGGTATGGAGTATCGTTACATATACCCCGAACCACTCAAAATAGGAAGATGGAAAGTATTGCATATCCATTGATGTATTTGTAATACAATCTGGAAAGGGCAGAGAGGAAATGTTTTTGGCTTCGTGCAAATTACATTATGTTGTTTCATCTCCTCTACCATAATTTGTTGCAAAGATGGCGTGTACAGAAATGGCACTTTAAAAAGCAAATAGATCATTTCTGTAAAACTGAGGGACGTATGGATGTTGTCGGTTACCGTTACAGTGACGGTCGGTTTCTGACAGTATGCGCTGAGGGGTAAAATTGTCGATAATGACTTCTCATTGAGGTACTTTAATGGAACAAGACACTATTGAAGTGCATCATATTGGGACATTTCCTTATAGTGATTCAACATCAGATTAAGGGGCTCCTGCAAGTTTTGAGTCTTTAGGAGAAAAGCTTCTAGATTTGAGTGAAGTACATTAAATTCCACTGTACTGATCGAGGAAGAAGTAGCTATTTTCTTTTGGTAAGTCAAATAAACCCTTGATAAAATACACCCATAGGGAAAGTGGGGAACACTCTTTTTTTATCTCTTTAAATCCTAAAGGAAGGGGAAGACTTCTTATTTTTTCTTAGCAATTCTCTTTCTTTATGATAATGGGATATATAATATTAGAAGGGGCTAATGGGTTTACCTGGCGGAAGAGCTCTCTTTTGTGTATTGTGTTTGACTACGAAAGTGCATCCTTTCAGGAAAAGCTCTGCACATACCTTCAACAGATGCCATGTTCATGCAATCTTAGCCATTGTGCTTTTTCTGTGGCTGACAGCCAATATGCACCTGAATCTATGTGAAGGTACTGCTTGACTTGTACAAATGCATATGACACACACACACACACACACACACACACACACACACACACACACACACACACACACACACACACACACACACACACACACACACACACACACACACACACACACACACACACACATTGTATAATACATTTTGATTTTATTTGGATTTTAAAGTAAATATATATATATGTGTGTACATAGCTATTTGTTGTTTGACTGGTTAAACATACATCACATCTTTGCTTAAATTCTGCAAGGATGTTTAATGGTGACTATTATTAATGGATTAGGGATGCTACAGAGGATGTGCTGCAGATGATATCTTGTTTTTCCGCCCAAGCACACACCATCTGCTATCTCCTAACTTCTGAGTCTCTGAACATATCGGCTCTTGTTATTGAAAGTGAGAACAGCATCTCTCTCTCTTGCTCTTTCTCTCTCCCTCTCTCTTACTGTCTCCCTCTCTGTCTCTCTCTTGCTGTCTCTCTCTCTCTCTGTCTCTCTCCCTCTGGCTCTCTCTGTCTCTATCTCTCCTCTGTTTCTGTCTGTGTCTGTCTGTCCGTCTCTTCCTCCCCCTCTCTCTCTACCTCTACTCTGTCTCTTTCTCTCTCTGTCTGTCTCTTCTCCACTCTCTCAGGGTTGATTCAATGACCCTGAAGCATGCAGTTCAACTTTTACCCTCACATCATAATCAATCCTTCATGGTAAATGGATACCTGCAGGATACCTGCAGATACCTTTGGTGTGTGAGAGAATACTGCTCTTTGCTCAGCAGTGAACGCATAACAAATGTGTAGTCAGTCAAAGGGCAGGGCTTTGGCATATTGAACATGGATAAGCAATCGACCGCGTTTACAAAATAAATGGCTGTGCCGATTCTGAGGCCTGCGCTTGCCAAAATGATTCATGAAGCAGCAGTCAGGGAGTGCCGTAAGTACCAAGTAATTAAACAACCACTCGATTAAGAAATTATCAGTGGCATTTCTAAATACACTGGTAGGCCGCAATCCCCCGCTCTCTGCTTTCCGAGCCGGGATGATAGAAAGTCCATTGTAAATCCGGCGCAACTCTGGATAATGGTTTGCTATTGTGTGTAATTCAACACATTCTGGCTTCTACAATGCGCACACATCACCTGCCACGGCATTCAAAACTATTTTAGTAGCTGTAGATAAGGGATGGGTGTAATTTTATAATCCAGCGAAACAAAACCATCCCGTTTCTATTGTGTGTCATGCATGCTGTCTGGCAGGAAAGCTGCCGCCTCCCTCTCTCCAGTGGGACCCGACGGAGTAATGCAGATAAAGACTCAGCCTTCCTCCACCCGTGTTTTTTCCCCAGGGCCGCTGTTTACCAGTATTGCATATCATTCCTCTTCCACTACAACGTTTTTTTTTTTTTTCCGGTTGCCTACTAAAGACCAAATCAATTTTCATCAACAGCGGTCAGAGGTCATTGTACAGACCTGACAGTTTGTGCACTATTGATTGGACCACCTCCCCCTGCCTCTACCCCACAGCAACTCATTTAAACTGCATATGGCATTGTCAATAGCTAGTGCTTCTCCAGATTCCTAACTGGCAGCCAGAAAGTGATCACCTGGGCAACGGCTTGGCGTAGCAGGGAGTAGGTCTCAGCTGAATGCTCAGTAATGACAACAGAGTGGCTTGATTCTCAAACCACAAGATGTTGCTGGCAGGCCTCAGTTTGATTGTTTATTTGTTTGTTCCCCAGTCTTTTGAGGATAACGATTTCTTGGTGTTTAGTCGCTAGAGTAAAACATTCAGGGAGCAGTTCGGCGCTTGTTTTTTCTTCGTCCAATAGTAGATATGTCCTCTATAAGGCGTTATTTAGTGCCTATTAGGATCTAACTATGTGTCCCTATGGATTATCTACTGTAGTTTGGGGCACACATTATATGCATGGGGACACATTTTATGCAGATCAGACATAGATGGTCTTTCACGTCCTTTCTTTTATGATTTTATGAAAAATAAAGCTTCCCCACATTTAATCTATCTCTTTGGCTAACTGCAAACGATGCGTTAGACTATAATCCATTTCTTACATTCCAAAAATGTACTTTTGTGGATTATTCTTGCATGAACTTTGACTATGACCCTTTTCTGAGTGGCCATGGTTTTAAGTTATCAGTGTGAACCTTTTTTAAATGAAACTGAATCTTAGCATCCCGACATCCGCCTCAGCATCTAAATATGAAGGGGTGAAGGTTTGAGCGCAAGAAGAGCCCATGCATAATTACTGATCGCAATTGCAGTAGTGAAAAAGGTTGTGATTTTATGGTCTAGGGCTTTGCATTACTTATGAGTTTCTTTTAAATGCTTGCTTCTTGTGTAGTTTTCCCCCCTTTCGGTTTAATACCTTTTCTATGCCTTTTTCACTTATATCCTTGTCTCATTAGTAACATACTTTTGGCTGCTTAAAAGTTAGAAAGGTGAATCAAATTACGAAGAGGTCACAGAGTTAAAGCGGTGTCAGTTAAATCTCGATAATGATATGATGACTTATAAAGGGATTCTGTACTATAATTAAGCTCCATTACCCAGCATGATAAATGGCACTCAGTATTTGGAATATTTAATTGAGTTCCTGTCAACTGCCGTATATGTGATATCGGAAAGCTAGACGTTATCGCCTCTTCAAAAGGAAGGGTTGAAACATGTCAAGGTAATGAAGAGTGTGGCAGCGTTCAATATGTTATGATCTCAGTGCATCCGTGCTCCAATAATCAATCATCTGAACCAGAGTTCAGACCAAGATATTCAAGAGGAACAGGAAGTTTAATAAAAAGCCTAACCCTATTCTTAACGTATCTGATGTCCTTTTAATTTAAATCTTATCAAGTTCAGATCAACAAATGATTATGCTATGCAGAAATACATTTTATTACCAGAGTAAGCAACACCTAAAGTGGGATCAATATGATCTTCTCTAATATTCTTTTGATAATAATAACTTAAAAAAATGGAGAGTGAAGGTTTGATTCACTTATATGCCTTTTTATTTTATTCCTTACATTTCTGTTCTTGCCTTTTTGATATTGAACTACTTATGGATCCTGAAATAATGAAACATTATTGGTGGAACACATGACTCACTTTAGTAGTGGATTGATGGTGCAATCATAATAAAACAGTGGTATTGCATTTAAATATGTCCCTGTTCCCTTGATGTCTTATTTTCATCCAATCCATATCTCCCTGAACCATCAAGGAGAAATCACAATCTAACTAATAGAATATGTTGGTTGGCTTTAATAACAAAGAAAGAAAGAACTGTGACATATAATAAAACTAAACAAAATAACGTGTCATCAACTGCCATATTTCATTAGCACTCCTAAACTAGGCGTACTTTGTAGTCTCAAAATGTTCTTAATAATTAAACAGGATGAATGGCACCAGTTCGCAAACAGAGTGTCTATCTTTTAACAAATATATATGTATATATGTTAACAATTACTATTTTTAAAAGTTTTGGTCTTCCCGCATTGAATCTTCATCCTGGACCTTGACTAACCACTTCACCGTCAATTTTTATCCTGTTGATCAGGACTTCATTCCATAGTGTAATATTGCACCAACGTTCACTCCTAATGCTACAAGGTCTAGATATGCCATGGAAAATCAATCAACCTGTCTTTACCTAAATAAAATATGAATCCATTTGATGGGATATAAGCAATTAAAGGGCAGACTTAATATGCAGAATGAAATTAGCGTGGTCGTATCAACGTAAAATGCAAATCAAGCCAATTCCTCATCATATTTGAGGGCAAGGCTACGTGATGTAATAGCTTTTATTTAAAGGTTATACGATTCAGAGTCACATTACTAGCTGCATTTTGTATGTGTGTGTTGCTTAATGGAATTCATATAAAATATTATAAAGCATGATTTAAGAATCAAACTTTCAAGAGAGACCAGATAAGCAATTTAAGAATGCTGATAACCAATTACTCACTGACTCCTATTTGTGCAGAGTGAAAACACTCTGGACACAAATTATGTATTAAAGATGGGGAAAAATAAACAGTGGTAGCTTGGCGAATCCTCTGCAGGTTTAAAAGAGGCTTCTCTGTTCAAGTGCAAGTCGCGTCAGTGCTAGTGTGGGCAATGGCGTTCAAAGCTTACGCACTGTGAATGGTTAAATTGACGGCCAATTTAACACTGCTTTCAAATCCATGAGAGACAAGAGGACTGGAGTAGCGTGCAGACATCTGATCAATTTGCACAGTAGTATCCCTGACCCTTGGCAACTGACCCGTACGTGCAAATCAAGACGTCTATCCCATTGGTAGAAAAAAAAAGAGCGAACAAATCACGTGCAGTCAAACTTTAAGTAATGATGTGAAATTGTATTTTTTTTTTTCTTGCCACCGACACGCATCCGGGGGAAAACGGATGCACTGCTTCACCTGTTCAGACCCAGATATCTTCAAGGGGCTACCGCCACTTTCCAAGGCCAAAGTTAGCGTGGAGCTGGAGTTAGTTAACCTTGTCCGGAGGCAGCCCTTCATCCCACTTCCACGCTAGCCTCAAGAAGGCGATAGGTCTCTCATAGCAGCCAATTAGGGTGTGTCGTTTTTTCAGGCGTAGAACCTCCATCCCCACCATCCCCCCCTTCTGCTTTGATAGATCATGCACCACGAGCACGGGGAAGCCGGCCAGGCGTGCTCCCGGGTCAACCCCGTCCAACACTCACTCAACCCGGCATCGGTCAGCCCCAAGCCTCCCATGATCAATGCAGGGGAAACGGAGCGTCTATTATTTATAGGATCGCCAGGCCATTAGACCCAACTATCCACTTAGCCTTTTGCCACGGACAGCTCCTGGTTGCAAACGTGGAAATGAGTGGAGATTGAGCGGGCGGCCTTTATTGGCTGGCTGGTTTCCCTCCATGACCCCTAGTCCCCCCCTCTCATGCTCATGTACTTTTTTAGGAAACTTGCCATAGGAGTGACTGAACACTAACTTTGTACTCCTAAACTGGGATCATAATTTGCTAAACACGCATTGGTAATGACATGCATTTAATCTCCGCAAACTAAGTGTTCTTTAATTGATAATTGGATGTCATGAATAGGCTGGTTATACAGTTAGTTGTTGGAGTGTAGCAACTGTGCAATTTTCTGGTGGGGTTACTAATTAATGACAACACACCAGGAATAATGATTGTATTTCGTTTTTGTCTGTTCAAGTCATAGAAACCAAACTAACTGGGTCGAAAGCAATGCCTGTAACGATTTTGGTTACATCCTGTCCGATATGTGAATCCCGCTCTCCTGTGGTTAACATCTAGAAACAACATTGTTATTATTTTCTCAAATGATATGGACGAGGGATGTTATGTTCTTTAACATAGTATTCTCCATGAATACAAAGACTTTCTAATTTGTGTGCCCCAGAATGATTGAGTCTCAACAGATCATGGGGTTTCTCAAACCCTCAGAGTGCAAAAGCTTTCCTCTATGTGTCTCCTGAAAGGCATGACTCGAGGCAAAGTAACCGTTTTGCATAAATTCATAGTCGAATCTCACAACACTTTTTTCCCTTTAGCGTATGCACATAAATGGAGTGAGCAACCTTGGTGAATCAGCCTCTCTTCAAAATGTTCCGCAAATTATCAGCAAATTTTGCCATGATTTGCCGAGTAAATGTATTTATTTTTAAAATTACTGTTTCCCCCAATGTTTCTGTGCTTAAGTAAGGACAAAACCCATTTCGTGTTCAGGTTATTCTTTGTTGTGCACCAGAGAGTGAATTTGTTCCCACATGTAAACAACAGTGTATAAACAACAGGAAAACATGACATTTAAACAGAACAATTGTTAAAGACGCCCATGGCCACGGGGCACCAAGTGTTTTTATTTCTTCTTAACATTATAACATTATGCTTTAACTATTATGATCACATTATATTATTTATATTTTTTTCCTTAAAAGGAACCTGTGTGTCTGTGTGTGAGTGTGAGCGTGAGCGTGTGTGTGTGTCCAATTCTTCCTTTCTACCTACAATTGCGGGTTTGGGCAATTGTATTGTAATTGCAGAAACCCGCATGTTTGAGGAGTATTTTTTCACAATGCAATAAATGCATACTGCGTGGTTGTTTAAGGTAGCATGGATCGCATCTGTCTGAAGACTGACAACAAAAAGCATCAGTCAGTTTAGACTCAGACTACATGCTTCTCCAGTCTATGTGCCTCTCTCCAGTGTTTGAAGCATTCAAGACGCCACAAAACTATAAAACACAAAGCTGTATACACAGTAACAGGTGCACAACAGACAGAAAAACAATGGCCGGCGTGGATATACTGCATTTTGTCATCTGACGAGGCGAAGCCAACTCTCTTGTCACTCATCATCATTGTCACAGCTACAAGGTCGGCAAACAGTTTCAAAAGATGGAGGCACCTGTTCTAGACTGTTCTTTTCATTGAATTGTGTTGAACCTGCGTGGGACCTAGCAGTAAGGGGAATTAGAGAAAGATGTAACCCAGTTTAATTTAAGGAGATCATTCATTGAAAGCTGTTCCTTTGTTACACTGGAGCAATAGGTCAAAAAAAGTATACAAATATTTTAGAATTGGTTGATAATTCTTTCACTGAGTTGATCAAGTCTGATTCTCCTGCTTGTTCTCTTCACTAATCCATTTGTGGCTTTGTGGCTTTGACCGGTTCAAAGTTCATGCCATGCTGTTCAATGCACCACACCACTTATCCATTTGAATGGCTCCATTCATCGTCCATTTCCTACCTTGTAAGTTTCCTATGTGCAGGTGTGTTCAGCCCTTCTATTCCAATAACGCATATAACCCTGCTGTATAAAACCGATCTACTGTGAGAAAACGTGGTTATTTTACCATCCGTCACTCATGGTTTATGCACGGCCACTATGAGGGTGTGCTCTCATGGTGAATGGTCGTTTAGTAACCATTTAGCAACCAACAATGGAAACAATCCGACTTAATTGAGCGCCTTGCACTAGTCTGTGACCAGATCTCATTAATATTCAATATCATCTGTAGCATTTATTGTTATTAGCCATCTGCAAAGAATTGTTTTATTGCTTCGCTAAATGGTCACAATAAACCAGAAGAATATGCTTTATAAGCATTAACCAGGGATCACAGAGTATTGTGCAAATTACATTTTTACACTCAAAGAATGCCTGAACAATTATTATTTTCTCTCCTGAAACTTTTAATAGTTTTTAGCAGGCTCTCTCTGTATCATATTAGCCATCATGATAGTTGAAGGATTTGCCTATTGGTGGCATAAGTCCTTGCTAATGTCAAGGGCTTTTTGAGTATTTTGCCTTGCCTTTGTCCCAGAAAGGAAACTTTTAGCATAAGCAAATTCATACTATTTTTACAGACCAGATTTGAAACGGCTAACGCTGCTGTTCATGACTTTCAAGAATGACTCATAACAGCGATTAGAAGACAAAAGCGTGATAAAATTGTTTCCCCTTTCCTAGCTTAATTGCATGTTCTTCATATGAACTTGCAGTTAAATGTGCAAAAAAAGAAATGCATACAACACGAGAAGTATGGCACACTGTTTGGCCTGATGTGGAAGCTGAGAGAGAGAGAGTTGGGAAGAGAGTTAATATTATTCATAGCAGTGCTTCTCTCCCCGGCTTGGCTTTGTGTCTAGCTCAATTAAGCAAAGCTCATACACTTAGCCCGACACTGAGCCTCGATTATCATCACAGAGCCCACTGGCCACATCCCACCCGCTCTCCCCATTCACACTCTTGTCTCTCATTGCTGTGTACTTAATGGGAAAACAGAGGAGAGCGGCGAGTTCACAGCTAACTGGGTTAAATTGGGGGGAACATAGAATCACACTAGAAAACACTTGTTTGTATTGAGTCCAGTGACACCTCCCTTAAGGACATGATCCCGCTCTCCAAACACGTGTCCATACTCCCCAACCCCCAACCCTCATTTGAGGCTTCATTTTGAGTGCCAGGACCAGGGAGAACCGGCTCTGTCCGTGACATGCCTCTGACCTTAGCAGGCTTGGGGGGCAGATAAAGTGGAGCAGTGATGTAGTGCATTCATCTCCTTTATTTGACGGCGTGAGTGTTATGGGAGAGTATAATGGTCTAGGTTTTTGTTGGCTACTAGATTTTCTCCTGGATGCAGTTGTACCTTTTTTTATATATATATATATATATATATATATATATAGTGGTTGAATCTAGTGTGTGAGGTAAGGATGGGTTGCACACATGATTAAAACAGATTAATTCAGATCAAATCATTGTTTATATATACGTATTAATAATTAAAGAAAAAGGGGTTAAAGTGGACATTTTGAAGTACTTTTATTACCATTAAAACATATTCAAAACCATGTTTCTGAAATATAGAGGAAAGCAATGTGTGCCAATCCACCATCAGTAGTGTGATATCTCGACCTGAACTTACCAGCCCCTGAAAATAGGCTGTTAACAATGGGAATTCATTTCAAACAACTCTGTCCTGGTTGTCTAGTCTTCTGAACAGCGATTTCTGCTTCCTTTTTTTTGTTTTAATTGCAAAGTGGTTGTTCTTCTGCTTCTCTTTGTGCCATGTCCCCAACATCTTTGAATTGCTACTTCACGCTGCGCAAGTACTGTCGCTAGTGGTCTGGAGCATTTTATAGACCATTACATTGCATTACATTTATTTAGCTGATGCTTTTGTCCAAAGTGACTTACAATAAGTGCATTTGACAATAAGGATATACCATGAAAGTGCAAGAATCATTTAAAGGAATACAATTCATAAAATAAGCAAAGCCACTGCTTTTAAGTGCTACACTATTGAGACAAGAGATGGAGAATTTTATTTTTATTCATATTTTTTATGGGCCAAGATGCGGCACCAGGAAGTGCTTGGCTGAGGAGAATAACAAACTACGTTTCTGCTGGCTGAATTCATATCACGATCATCTTCTCAGTAGCGTCTTTATGTCTGTACCGAAAAACGACATGGCAAGTTTCAGCTTTCCACCGTCTGCAATATTCCTAAATCAACATATTTGTGCAAGGGCAAGGAAAAGTCGGATTTGTGCAATAGAACCCCTTTGAGGTAACAGTTTTCTCCCTGCCCGGTCTTTGGCTGCATCATCATGCTTTGGTGCAAGGGAGACTACCTGGTACAACTCTCGTGATTGATTTCAGATGAGAGTGCTGCTTTAGCTCCATTTCTAACCAAAAAAAGGCCTAACCTGAGCCTTTCCCTAAAGAGGGGCTGTCCTAGGTCCTGCTCCTTGGCCTTTGCTTAAACCTTTGATGAAACTGGGGCTCAACTTGCATTATAGTGCTTTCTTAAATGCAGGAGTTCTGAAATACGGCCCGTATACGAAACCTTTTCCTACCCTTTTCCCCACTATCTTTTTTGCCCAGAAACCTCCTTTATTGTGCCTTGATGGGGTTTCAGTGCATTGGGTGAGCCCAGTGCATGTAAATAGAAGTATATGGCTGTGGCAACATGATCTAGCACAGCAATCGTTTATGGCTCAATGGGCGAGAGCATTCAGCATCACCATGATGAGCTGACTGGCTGCGATAGTAGCGCTCCCTGGAACCAGTCCAGGCTTATATTTTACTACTATTTATTACTCCCGAGTGTGTTGGTGCTTAATCAACCTGCATAAACTAAATCTATGAGGGGAACGCTTTCACCTCCTCCAGCAAGTCACTGGGGCAAGGCTGCTATTAAATTGAAATAGCACTCACTGTATGAGTTCACATATGTATTTGCTCTAGCCTGCTGTAACTCAATCTATAATTATTATTTTTTGCCTCTTTCCATTTAACCTGAGCGCAGGCTTTCCATTGTGAGATAC
The DNA here is from genome assembly GCF_902167405.1 of Gadus morhua. Lineage (NCBI taxonomy): Eukaryota > Metazoa > Chordata > Actinopteri > Gadiformes > Gadidae > Gadus > Gadus morhua. The sequence continues at coordinate 21,210,651 of NC_044054.1, read as the reverse complement.
AGCCATCTTTGTTTGGTTAAACCAAATCAACAAGTTAGCTAGTGATATATTTAGCAAGCTACATAACATCAATTAACATACATTAGTATAACATCTGGGCCTTTTGTACAATGGACTTCTACACTTCATCTTAGGATCGTGTTTGGGCAGTACTGAGCTGGTTTAAATATTTTCATGTGAAGAACATGAAAGTGGATATGGTCACAGCACTCTGTCGACTGGCAGCATCCAATTGTACAGAAAGAAATGTCATGTATTTTTAAATACGTACACACATTAGTGTCAGAAAAGCCCAGGGGATATTTGAAGCAGTTGTTTGTTCAAGGCTGAGATTTCACCTCCTAATCTCAAATCTCCCGGTTTCACATCCTCCAGTCTCAAAGGGTTGTACATTAGTTTGGATTAAATTTTGTTTGCTGCTCTGTGCAGGAGTGATAAGGGCGCCGAGTATAGTGTGTAAAATATTTAGCTGTTCATTTTCTTTTTGTTGCACTCTGGAGGATTCCGCGAGCACAGCCAATGTGGAAGTTATATGAGGGCACATTTCAAAATGTCACAGCGCTTAAACCACCTTCTTTAATGGTTATATACAGGTGAGCCTGCAGTGTGCCCTGGAAACAAGAGTGGCTTAGAGCTAACATGCGATTACGTATGACATTGCAGCCGGAAGTGGCTGACACTTTTAGCGAGAAAATATCACTCACACTCACACTCATATACACATTAACATTTTATGCATATATCTGTATTATAAATGCAATGTATATTCTGTATGTTCATTTGTATGTATACATGTATGTAATTATTTTCATTAATGGACATTTTTCACATTATTGACATTATTTGACTGCATAGCATTTAAATGCCGTTGGCTGTTGTCAATGGGTGTGTTAATGGGTGTGGGTATTTAAGACGTTACACTGTTACATTGTTGCACAGAGCACACTGAAGAAGGCACATGCCGAAACATGTACCAACATAAACCATATTTATTCATAGTGCGGCCTTCCTCCTACTTTGCTTGATGCATATATTTACATGCATGATATGCTTCAGTTTCCCTTCATATCTAAATATATGCTTCCTGTCTAGAAGTTTTATTTATTCTATACAGTTCCTTATGCAACCAATAATTCTGTGCCCTATTTGAAACCCTTGCTTTATTATTTATAATAAATATATATTGTTAGTTGAGTTTTATTGCAGTGTTACTGAAAAATTGTCTCCAACTCTCATCGAATAATTAATCTATTTTATTCACCATTTCATTAGTTGGACTCTTTAAGGCACTGTTCCATCGACTTTGTTACCGAACCTCTTTTAATAAAACTAAGTCTCTGTTGACTTAGAGCCTCGGGAGCGGGGAGCTTTTTTTGAGTGCAAAATCTTTAATATATGGAGAAAGAATTTACATTTCCAAGACTGCACCTTATGGCGTTACCTTTCCTGTACAACCCAATGCATCTTCGACATCCCCGGTTATCCGAGTCAAAGGGTTTTAATGTGTCAAATGCACCGTATAACGGGGTCAATCTGAGCACTGAAGTGCCTTGTTACAGTGCAAATACAATTACCTAGAAGGCAAAGATTCATGAGAATATATAAACGACGTGTGTGTGTGTGTGTGTGTGTGTGTGTGTGTGTGTGTGTGTGTGTGTGTGTGTGTGTGTGTGTGTGTGTGTGTGTGTGTGTGTGTGTGTGTGTGTGTGTGTGTGTGTGTGTGTGAGATTGTACAATAGGATAATGATAATATTGAACAATTGTCTGTAGGCCCCTGCTCATCAGGCATAGCATCGTAATTGTCCCCGCCTGTGCACCTCTGTACCCGATGAACTTCTAATAAATGCTCTCAGGTTCTTTGTGATTACATTGTGTTGTTTTTTGTGAAGCGAAAGTGAAACCCAATGGTAAAGGTTGCGGGTTCATTTTGATCTCTTGCGGATCACCGGCGGTCTTGCGGTGGAGCGCAGTGGAGGTACAGCAGGAGAGACTTCGCTGCCTGCACATCTTGTCTTATCGGCAGAAATAGTACATCCGAGCACATTCAAGACTCACAATTTCCACCAGCAAGACGTGCATGTAGATGAGAAGGAAAAAAAAAACAATTTTATGTTCACTCTGCACACAGTTATTGAAGCACACAGAGTCTAGACGCTGGAATTTCCTGCGCTTTTTTCATGTGTTGAGTTTGATCACGTTTGCAGCACACATCCAATTTGGATCAAAGAATCGCCTTCCGTTCGCCGCTCGCTGTTGTGGGGATGCATGGATTGTGTGAGGATCCTGTGAGTATAGTGGGAGGATAATCAGGCCTTGTGTGCCTACTCACGCCATTGAACCTCCTGCCAGTGTAGACGGGTTTGTAATTGGCGAGAAACAGAAGTAATTACAGTTTTCCTATGAACACTAAAACGACAATCTATTAACTGTTGTATAACGAACCTCACAGACTTACTGTTAAAGATCAGAAAGGGATATCCTTTCGGTGTCTGTGTACTAGCAGGATGATATGGGGTCAGCTGTGATATGGTCCATGTATTACAAAGTGCTCCAGTCACAGTTGTTGCACTTCTGCTGTTGCAGCTCCGATGAAAATACAAAAAGGTCTGGTGAATCTCAACATAACAAGCATCTTTAGGCTGCATGTCAAATGTGACCTATGGGCTGCCTGTATTACGTATGATTGTTTGATTTTAATGATACACCCAGCTATACAAAACATGTTTTGGGTTAAAAATGTAATGTGGGTGGGTGGGTGGGGGTGTGTGTGTGTAATACAAATTACATAACACTAGAATTCTATTAACTTGGTCCAATTTTTTTATAGATATATTCTAATATTTTCTTTCATAGGTCATTTTCAAAATCATACATTGCGTAACCTTGTGTTGGGTAAGAATAAAAGAAGGTAGGAAGAGGGTACTTCACTAATGGGTTACAATGCTGTTAAGTGGAAAATTGTTGCAGAACCTTTTAAAGCAATGTTTTCTTGAGAGTAATTGCCTGGCAAGGACACAGGTAAACAATGTGTATTTTCTACTGCTGGCACAGGTGCCAATAACCTTTTAATTGAGTGCCCCCCCTAGCACATTTGGTCGCAGCCCTTTATTAGATGATTGCATAGGGGGTATTTTTCTATTTTGACCACCAGTACCTTGACATCTCTTTCCTCACGTACCATCTCTTCGAGCTCCTCCTCCTCCTATAACAAAAAACTATACCTATTGATAAAAACAGGCCGCTAATTGGCTGTTATTTTTTTTATCGTCAGTTTCTTCTTGCTGTGATTTCTTCTTCTTCTCTGGCGAAGCATCTAGAATAGCTTGTTACTTTGTATGCTCACGAATGACGCTAGTGCTGCGGTGCAATTCCTTTGAAACTTTGCACAATGTAGAAATCACCATTTTAGTTTCATGATCAAAGCAGTGTGTGTTCATTGGAACCTAAAGGGGTCGTGTTTCCAATGAGAATGCTCACACTGGCGGCGCCATACAGACCCGCTATACCTGCCAGCACTGCTCAAAACCTGGGTGCGCATCTCAGCACCAATACCATTCATTATATTCAACCCAGAACAGACAAGACCTAAAATCGTTTTTTTTCGGTGGGTTTGGTCTTCTTTAGTACGGGATGAAGGGGCTCTGTGGCTCAGAAATGAAATGTCTTCTTCACCACATGCCTATTTAAAAATGTTACATGGAGGCGTATCGCCACTATTAGATTGTGGTGTGTGTGTGTGTGTGTGTGTGTGTGTGTGTGTGTGTGTGTGTGTGTGTGTGTGTGTGTGTGTGTGTGTGTGTGTGTGTGTGTGTGTGTGTGTGTGTGTTCATCATGACTTCAAGAGGACACTATAAGGCAGGACGTTACAAAAGAAAAATACCTGCAGTCAGAGCAGAACAGAACATTTATTAACTGATTTGTCCGGCAGAAACATATCATTATACGCCTGTTTTCTTTCAAATATGGTTTTATTTCAAGAATGGTGATGAAATGGCAGAGATTACTATGTTGAAGATCAAATTACAACATATTCACTGCCCCTTTAAGTACTGTGTGACTTAAGTTTGGCATATACTTCCTTTATGTAGTTCTGTTGAGATGACTATTTTATATTATAAAGCAGACACTACAGTTTTGCTTGTGCCCATGCATGGATGGGCACCCAGGTTCTCGGAAATGCATTCAGGAAATTTCTGGGAAAAATGTCCATGTACAAAAACATTAGCAATGAACATCACATAAGGAGTCCAAGGTTAACAGTGAATGGATCACTGAGTAACTGCTTCCACTACGGTCCATTACTCTACAATACTTTTTTGTATCAATCGATTTTCAACACGCCGGCATTCATGCACCGAGACACACATACACACATAGCGGACAAAACTCCCTTTGCTCAGTCACTCTACGTTTCGCCCTTTTCTCGATCATCATGCCAAAAATGCCCCTCGGATACCGTTGACCCTCCCCGGTGCCGCTGAAGTGGAAGAGACTGATACCACCGCCAGAGCTGTGACAGCACAAATGGAGCCAAGAGCCTCTCGGCCGCAAAGTTGTTGTTGTCCTCTCCTTCTATCAACGTGCCATTCTGACCCCCGTTGATGTGGTGGATCGCATTCAGAGCGACCTTTGCTCTGTGAACCCCCAACCATCCACACATAGGGACATATAAAAGAAAAAACTACTTTGGATAAGTATTATTATTTTAGGAAATAACACTGCCTGTTTTCAGGAGGGCGGGTTGAAGTTTATTGTTGGACTACAGAGGTTACAACAGCCGAGTTGCCATCGGGGATTTCTCGGCAATGTGTGTTTTTTGGTTGTTACCTGAACACAGCATTTGTGGTGGACTGTTGTGTTTGCCATGAAAACCTTAAGAAACCAGCTCCTGTATCACTGGAAAGTTATTGGGATTTTTAATTTTGCAAAACGTTGAAGCCAAATTTACACCTTTCTACCAGGCAATGATATCGGGGAACAATAAAGAACGGACCAACGCTGAATCTGAAGCATTAACATTTTATTCTTACTAATTGGCAGTATTTGGGTGGTAAAATGAGATGATTAAGATTGTTTAGGTTGTGAACAATAACATTTAATTGTTGTGTGACTGAAAACAGAATAAAAAGTGGAGAATAAAATGGAAAAGCCTAAAGAAGCTGTGAAGTAAAAATGCAAATCATATCTGTGTGAATAATAGTCCTCTGGCTTATTTCGTAAAAAAAATTGTTGGGGCTATTTTCCAAGTGCACTGGTTAGTGTCATGCATAAACATGTTTGGGCTTGGTGTATACAATTATTCTATTGACTGATCGTTTTGTAAACTATGTTGGCAGTGTCGGTCGGTGAGGCTGCTCAAACCAGCCATCATCCCCACACATTCCCACAACTATGTACCCTTTTCAGTACAGTATACAGTATCTGTCCTTTTATCATGTGTCAATGTTTTAACATATATTCCTACAGATTTTTCTTTGTGGCATACATATAAAATGAGGTTGTGCTGAAGCATGACCCATACATCCCTTTATCTATGCATGGTGTTTTTAATTTCCAGCTAGTTCGCATCGTTCTGGGCAGTTCTCCCCGGATGTATCGTGGTAGTTCTTCCCACATAGTTACTCTCCGTCATCATCATCATAAACCTTTAGTGTTTTTTTTTCCCTTCACCTTTGTGCTGCAGGTGTCCTCAGGGTGACATCGTCACACACACAGCCTGGCTGAACCGCTCCAGCATACTGTACGCCGGGGAGGACAAGTGGTCCGTGGACCCCCGGGTCAGCCTGGTCATCCTGAACCAGGACGAGTTCACCATCAAGATCGTGGACGTGGACATGACGGACGAGGGGCCGTACGTGTGCGCCGTGCAGACCAGCAGCCGGCCGCGCACCACCTCTGTGCACATCCTCGTGCAAGGTAACACACCCACGCGCACGTGCGCGCGAGATCACTCTCGCTCTCTCTCGCTCGCTCTCGCTCTCGCTCTCGCTCTCGCTCTCGCTCTCTCTCTCCTCACTCTTGTTTTTCTCTCTTGCTAGCTCTCGTTCTTTCTCGCTCTCTCGGTACCTCTCATTCTCTCTCTCTCCCGCTACCTCTCTTTTGCTAACACTCACTCTCTCATTCTCTCTCTCTCTTGCTACCTCTTATTCTCTCTCTCTCTCTGTAACTCTCATTCTCACTCTCTCACGCTACCTCTCATTCTCTCTCTCTCCCGCTACCTCTCTCTTTCTAACACTCACTCTCTCTCTTGCTACCTCTTATTCTCTCTCTCTCTCGGTCACTCTCATTCTCACTCTCTCACGCTTCCTCTCATTCTCTCTCTCTCCCGCTACCTCTCTCTTGCTAACACTCACTCTCTCGTTCTCACTCTCTCTCTCTAGCTTTAAAGGGGCTTTGTTTGTCTTACTGTGGTGCCGGTTCTTTTCAGGGAGATGTATCGCCGTAATAACATGTTGTTCCTCTAACAATGTGTCTAAAACAGAATTGTAAGTTGGATCATATTTGTAAAAAAATACTCCTGTTAATCGACTTGTCAATTTTGCCATTACCAGAGTTGCACAAGAGGGTGTTTTGGGTCCCTTTCTTTCCAAGTCACTGTGTCCTTAGTGAATATGATTGATGGCGTGTCATTCCCTAGCCTCAGCACATGAGGGCACAGCAGAACAAACGCCGACTGCTGATGAATGCAGGTTTACATACAATGGTCCGCAAAGGCAGCAGAAAGGAGTTTGTTGTGAGAGAAATGCACCTGATTAAAATCTTTAATTTATCCAATTCCTCACAATCTCCTGTAGGGATTCTATCACTTTCCCTGGCTGTGAAATGAAGAACATTTTTAAATTAACCTAAAAAATTGAAAAACATCTTTCTTTCTATCTTCCTTTCTTAACCTTACGTAACCGAGGATAGCGCCATTGAAAGAGTGGAAAGATGTACAAGGAAAATAAAATCCCACACCATTGTTGCCGCAGGGCTTTTGTTGTATTTATGGTAGCTCTTATGTGTGTTTGGCCCTTAAAACTCATTATATACTTGCCCTTCTGTGCTGCTAATGTGCTACTAGAAGCATCTACAACTTGACAGTTGACCTTGTCAGGATGAGACCACTGGAAGGAGCAAATTACTCCTCGTGCACCAGACCTTTCTTGCTCATTCATACTCGTGTGTAGGCCGGAGCTATCACTGTAAGTGACAAGTTGCATGGACCTTGGTTAGCAGGCTGATTAGCGTTCACAATAACCCTGACCATAACCCTAGCTCAATAACACAAAAAATAAAATAAAATAAAACATAGTTCTCTTGCGTTGGAACATACTGCCATGTATTGGATCTTTTTTGTGTTCGACATTGAAGTTTATTTTTTGTCAATACAGATTCACACAAAGGAGAAGTGGGTGCACGCTTTTCTTATGCTTGGCTGGCCCCCTGCAGTGCAGAACAGTTTTAGCTCCTTCTGTTTACTTTCTAATTGATGTGTATTCTGAATCAAACATTCATTCAAATTCAAAACAAATACAATGTTTGCATTTACATACAGAATTATTGGCAATTAGCCATTGAGGCAAATTTACGCATTATGCTCTGGCAAAACACAAACAGTATGTGTCATTTACATATATTGTCCAGTTAGGTCTGGGCATATGGGGAAATCAAATATTGATATTTTTGACCAAATTCCTCAATATTGATTTTGTGACAATATTGTGGGAATGTCTTGGTGCTTTCACAAAATAGTTGCACAATACAAATTCTGGTAAATAATCATTTCCATTGTTGATAATGACTGAGTGGCAAATAAAATAACTGCCAGACCATCTCATATCAATAAATCAATCTAATATCAATATGTTGCCCAGCCCAGTGTATACCCACTAACAATGATAACTAGTTATCTTCAATTTATAAAATTGACAATATTGTAATATCGGGAAGGTGCAGTACCCCATCGTTCAACATGTTTTACAATAATGACTGCTCGTCAGGTATGTCCCAAACGCAGTTCACCAGCATACGTCACGTCTCAAAATATCCCCTTGGATGTATCATTAAAATGCTGGCTGTTTAGAAGGGTATCCTTCTAAACCAATGCAGGTCAGAAGCTGTGTCACCAGCTGAGCTTGAGGTTGATTGCACATGGACTGTATAAAAAGACTGATTAAAACAGACTTTCAATATGTGTAAATTAGTTGAAAATACTGAAAAAATTTCTTGCATCCCAACTAATATTCCATTTATACTACTTAAATGTATTTCTTAGACTGTATAATTATAAATTTCTGCAAAAATACACATATCTGACTGCTTATGTTTGGTCAAGTTTTCTAATTTATATTTGTCATTAGGCCTGCTCTTCTAAAATACATTGATCTCAAAAGTGCAGTTTATATTAATTAAAATAATGTGTTCTACTTTAAAATATTTATATTAGGGATGGAACGGTTCTAGAAAATAATTAGAACTGTTTGGTTGCTATTCACGTTTCGGGGAAAGTGTGTATTGTTCGGGTCACTGCATCAAAAAACAATTTCCACTAACATATTATTTTGGTGGTACCCTAACAAATTTGTTCCACCTCTTTTTTTGCAGCTTTGTCGCAGAATTGGCATATCCGTTGTCACGTCCACATCATGTACACTATTTTCTTTCTACCGCCAGCTTCTCAACATCTCTTTCCTCGTTCATTCACACGCCTCCTACGATATCAAAAACCTCTACCTACTAATAATAACAGGTGGCTAACAGGCTTCTAACTAATAGCAGGTTACCCAGTTATACTCCTGTTATGGAGTATATTACCATACCACCTTACATTGAAGCTCTGCTGTAACCGAGTCAGACTCGGACCAAGAGTGGATCCGAAAGCCACTAAATTCCTCCTCTTCATAGCGACAGCGACCTACTTTAAAATATTACATGGTGGTGCAGCACCCCTTTTACATTGAATTATAAAAAAAAGAAAGTGAATTTGTGTCATCTCCTGCTTTACCAAAACAAACAGAAACATGTAGTACTGAACTGAAAACCGTGACCCCCAAGACCGTTATACAAACCGAACCTTCAATTATGTGAACCGTGCCATTCCTCATATAAATACATATACATATTTATAAATACAAAACACAAAAAAAAGAACCCATTTTTGGTTGCCCTAGGTAGACGTGACAGTAAACACCCGTCCATTATACTAATACTTAGACCATGAGCTTGTTGACTGGGAATGTCAACTCTGTCAACACTATTTATATTTGCCATGCCGTTTGAGCTGTCCAATGCACTCCACTGAGCAGCTTCCCTGCCCTCCTTTCCCTCGCCTAGATTCCGTGCTGGGGACTTCAAACATGTTGGCTTGCCATAAGTCTACTTTCTTCTTTTAGCCCGAAGGCCTCTGCCACCAAGTTGGTCGGTGTTTGTGGGGGAGAGGAGCAGATGTTTGGTTTTGCGCCAATCGATGAGTAGAGGCAACAGCAGAAACCTTTTCTGCAAGAGTGTTTTTTTTCGTGAAGCAATGTGGTGAGAAGCGCAGTCTGTGTATATTTTGAAGTAACTGAGAACATGGCCTAGTGTTTTAGTTAAACTATATTATCTGGTAATGCATGCATTGTGATTAGAAAAAATAAACCATAAATAATACACTCAACATCCATGGCTTTGCAATAGGGGCACAGATATTACTGTAAGAGGCATTTATCTTATCTTAAAATATAAATGCTGGGTGGAAAATGCCTAAGTTATCAGATTCCAATCATCTGTAGAACAAGCAGTTGTGGGGGTGTACAGCTAGGTCACATGCAATGCGTAAGCCCACTTTTATCTTCCATCTGCCCCTCCGTAGCCTCCTGCTCCCTGACTTTATTAGACAGGGGAATCAGGGATTGAGTTTCCTCGCGCTGCGAATTCCAGGGAAACCAGCGGGCTTTAAGAGTTCAGCATGTGAGCGGACTCTGTCTCCATCTCCTGCTGTCCGATCATTCTTGTTGTTTAATTAAATCATGTATCCATCCGGGCCGGTTTCCCGGTTGAAACGTTTGGGAAGTGGTTCTGATAAATTGCGCATGCCGCTCAGAAAGCCCCTAACCTAAAAAAAAAAACACATGACCTGAATGTTGCAGCAAAAAAGTTATGAGCAAACTTTTTTTCCAAAATTTTGATTAATTAGTTTACACCAGGGAAAGAGGGATACGGGGTTTCAGATCCAGATTGCTGCGGTGATTACACGCTAATCCTTACGTGTAGTTGTCTAGTGATAAACTGTTACCTCTGTAATGGGTTACCTTTGCATATCCCCTTTTGTTTTTTCAACACGCACGCAGACACGAACGCAACGATGGCTCGATCTCAGCAGACGGTGTGAGCAGTGGGTGGGCTGGCTGGGTATGCTTCCAGAGCAGGTGTGCCTTGCCTGCGGGGGAGAGGGGGGGGGGGGGGGGGATAACGGATCTGCTCAACCTAGGTAGCGGGGTGAGAGCCAGAGATACCTTTCCAAACCCTCTATCTCTCTCTCTCACCTTCACCCGACCTCGCCCGCCCGCCTCGTTAGCATTCCCTCGTCGTAGAACAAAAATAAAGATGGACTTGGGAAGACACAAGGAGAGATAAAGCAAGGCGACTTTTGTCAGCTTTGAATAGCTGAGCCCCCGGTGTCTCGAATTAGACCTTCTTGGCGCTGCTCCTTTTTTGGGGGTTCCTGGTTCCCCCTGTACCGGTATCAGTCAGCCTCGGTACGAATTGGGCCACCTCAGCTGTCTCGTCATCTTCCAGGCATTTAAGATCACATCCGGTGCATGTGACAGCCCGGGCCTACACCAGCGCCATCCTTTTGCCAGGGACATTTCGCTCACTTTACTGCAAAAGTTGGCCGAATTGAGACAGAAGTACCTCGCTTTTTAGATTGGATATCGGAGCAAACGTTGTGAGGCAAGCTGCCTCAGCATTTAATTCCCTTGGATAGGAAAGAAATATTCAAAAGCTAGCAGGGAGGCTTTAGCCGAAGACATTTCATTAAACTGATAAACAATTGGGACGTTTCTGGACCCGAATGTGTGCTCCAAACACATATATTTTCTGCAAACCGTATTCATCTGGGATGAAAGTTTAGGATTTTTTTTCCTTTCAACATTAAAAAGAACACACTTTGATAGTTCAAATATAGTAGATTTCCGCTCCTCAGCAGATCCAGAATGCATAACTGGGATTTTGTAAAAGAAATATAGAAAAAGGACTTAAAAAATAAACCGGCAACAACAAAAATGGAAAGGTTATCTGCTGTTTTGGATGTCTGGCAGAATATGGAACTGTCTCGATCACCGCCTTGGTAACAACAAAGCAAGGAAATGATGGGTAGAATAAAGGACATGGAATAATAAAAGGTCATTCCAAAGTGGTAAACAGCTTATGCCATTTTAACACACTGCACACATTGTATCCGATCATGAGAATATTATGTGCCCCTTATCCTTTAATGTTAAAGATAGCAGTTGAACCCTCCCTCACCCTTTTCCTCAAGTCAAGATGAGTGTGGATCCGTTTTTTTGCTGGTTGTGTTTAGTCTTTAATATTTTGGTTCCAACATCTTTGCTTTTTGTCTGCATCTATGTTGCTCAAGGGGCATGTGAGCTTATGATCTGTCAGTGAAATCATCACACCACACACACGGCAACAGTAAAAGTCACTGCATAATTAATGTGATTCTAAAGCATATAGTATACACGTGTGAGTGCACACACACACACACACACACACACACACACACACACACACACACACACACACACACACACACACACACACACACACACACACACACACACTGTTCTCTCAAATAAACCTTTTCACACTGAATTCATAAATATAATCAATCATTGCATATTTTTAATGATTTTGTACTATTCGATTTCTAGTACTGAATCAGTGTATGCTGCTGAGCCTTAATGACTTTTTGCAGAAGGCCAGTAGCCTTGCCCTTTAGCACACCATAGCAGTAATGCTATTAACACGCTTAGGGGTTGTAACTGTCAGCACAGGCTGACACCAGCTCTGTTGCCGTGAGAATCCACCCATTTTTTAACATAAGCCATAGGCCCTCATTCAGGGGTACTATGCATATCACCACGATGGAACTTTTTTTTTAGTGGTTGCTCTGCTCACTAAGACGTTTTTAAGCCCAGAGCCCACAGACCATGAATTCCGCTTCTAATTTGTAGCACAACCCAAAAAAGCACTGGAATCATTTTGTTTTTAACGGGGCAAAGCACATGCAGAGCCGATGTAGTGGGGCTGTAATTTATTCTGCTCGCTTTGTCTATTTTGGACTTGAAAATGTACAGGCATTATTTTGTGTGTGTCCCGACATGACTTTGTGCTTTGGGCTTAAGTGTTTAGAATATAAATAAGAACAATGTTACAGGCAGTGCTCTTTGCCACCTTCTAGATTAAAGGGCAACTGTTTTCATTATTAGAATTGAATTTTTTTCCATAAGAAATGTATTCATTATATGTTCAGTTGTTTACACACAGACACGCACGCAAGCAGGCAAACGCCTAATTCCTTAAGCCATTTGGTTTAGAAATTTCAATCCTTCAAAGAGAAACTACAGCAGCCACAATACACAGCATTGGTATACATGACAGTTCTGTAAGGCAGTCGGAGTCAATGGACACATTGATGTCTCCCATTTGTCCCACCCTGCTATCTGTGGTTTGGATACATGATTCCACTCCATAGTTTCTTTCTTTCTACTTTTTGCTTGATCCAAACCTCTGACGAACTAGACATTTTTAGCGCCAACAGAACCGTAAAAAAGACATAATTCTCATGGTTTTCGCAATCTTGGAATTCCAACAGACAACCGGGTAGTCATTGGAAGGAGTTAACAACCTTTTTTATGCCCAATTAAAACTAGACTCATTGAGGCGGGCTTTCAACAAAGCTGATTAGCTATGGTGTAATTTGCACAAGCCTTATTTGATAGACATCATTTTGATGTCAAGTTTTAGACTGCTGCTTTTTGGAGTCTGCAATTCTTTATTTTATTTGTTTTACAAACAACCGTTTCTGTTAAGGGTGGAAAATGCATCTACTTGGTACTGCATATTCATCCATACATTTACCATACCAAATGAGCTACACGTCTTATTAAATAGTCATGATCAAAGTCTTTGTCATAATCAATTATCTGAATATTATTCTTTGCTAGCTTTGTCCCTACAGTAGACAAAATGGGTTCTGTTTGTTGTCGAATGTGTGTTGTTCATGGTTTCTCCTGCCCTTTCTTCTTGATTATATATAAAGACAGTATTTTATAAATTTCTTTGTTAAATATACACACATTTCATCACGCTTCAAGAGAGAACAGTGCACAGCTGAGTGAGTATCTTACAAATGTAATCACAGCAACAAAATCTCTTTCATCTTTCTTTCCCATCTTCCCAACCACGTCTCAAGGCAATTTAAGATGTTTCAGCAAAATAATCACACAACAAATATGATCAATATTTCATTACGTACCTTCCATACAACAGCTAATTGTGTTTGGTTTAAACTCAATGAAGATCCCAAATAATGGGACCAACCCAGAAACAATATGTTTTCTCTGCTTAACAATTCATTATTTTTATAAAAAAAGGCCTAAAAGGAAACATATTAGCACAGATAGGTGTGTGGCTTCAATTCCTTGCACCTGCTGAACTACTTGGTCGCTGTTGGAGTCTAAATTAATGTATGCATTTCCCCGGGTGTTGTTAAAGCCTGCCCTCACCTTGATTAATAGTTGGCATAATCGTAAGCCCACAAAATGTCTTTAGGCAATTGTGAGATGCCGTTGAAGGGTAATTGCTCAGCCCATTCTTATTTAAATTGCTCATTCAAAGTTAATGGATGGACATGTTTAAATTATGCCCTCACCGCCCCCTGCTGTAGCTTCTATCAATTAGGATTATTTACCAGCTTCCACTGTAACTGAACTACAGAGCTCGGCTAGTGTGTTTCAGAAGCTGGAATCCAGCAGTCCTGCTATGTTATAGACAAACTTGTGGGGGGGAGATGGCATGGGGGCCTGAGCCCGAAATCAAACCCTCTCAGCGGTTGAGTTACGACTTGGGATTTTAATAATTGTATTTCTGCATAGGCCAGTCTACAGTCCACAGTGCTGATTTGATACCTTTACAGACACATTTTTAAAGTTCATTCCTGCGGGCCGAGTTTGCGATTGTCAATTGCGTAATTACAGATCCCAGCCTCCAGCAACATGAGTGGATGAAACAAATGTGAAGCAAAATAAATTCGAAAACACCCTGTTCTCCCGATTTGAACTTGCCTGCCATCAGACTTTTGATGTTAAAGCTAGGGTAGGCATTTTGGAGAAGAAACAGCCAGAGTAAGCTATATTTCAAAAGTAATCCAACCGAAGAAGTCCTCCCTTCCAGCCTCCCTCCACAGCCCCTCCCCTAAAACACCTGACCTGCTACCTGGCTTTAAGAATAGGTCTGCACAATCTTTCAGAAGACCTGACATGTGCAATGAGTGCATGGGAAGACTGCACGCAGGTAGCCAGCAGGGGTGTGCGATATGGACAAAATCTTGGATCATTTTATGGGTCATTTCATATCTCTATACTGATATCATATCACAATAGCAAGTTGTCTGTTAATTGTATGAAAAACATGTCTTACCAAGAAAAACACCATGCCTCATTTTTTGATAATCCTGCCAACTAACCACAAACGAGAGCCACATTCTCTTTTCTCCTTTTCTTTTGAAATGACGTTGAGCAGTCAGAAATGAGAAAAAGAAAAACAAATTGGATATTCAACATTTGAAAGACTCAATAAAGTAAAGAACCCTCTGCCAAGAGTACTGCCAACAAACAAAGTAAGTTTATGAATTTAAAAAGTAAACATCACTAGTGTTCAGAAATGTCCAGTACTGCAGGCAGTAAACAAAATAAGTACCGTATATCTCGGCTCGTCCACAGGTGCGTTGGCATAGTGTCAGTGAACCCAGTGTTTCAGATGGAATGCAAACATCACATAAGATTCAAATATGTATTTTTATGGCTGAGCCTTCTAGGAAGGAGGGGGATATGTTACAAGCCACGCCGACTTTATGATACATTTTTAATACTTTGTGTATGAGCGTTATAATGAGCGATGGTGTACACACACCGTGGGGTTATACTGACCTTAACCCTACCTCGGACACGGGCATCAAAATAATCCGCTGCTCAGACAGAGCTCCAAACATCCACATGCACCGTAGCGTTATACCGAGAAGCCCAACCCTCTCTCCGACTCCATCATCAAAATCAACAAGCTTCACATATACGCACACTAAAGACTCTTTCAAACTCGTTGGAGATGGTCTTTTCTTTTCATCACTTCCCTTGTATGGAGATCACACCTTTTTACTCTTGTCCTGTCTCGGACTGTTGCCCTTTTGTTCTGTTTCACGTTCCTCCATGTTTGTTTTTGTATTCGACAAGCCCATGTAGTGAACGTGAAGCCGGGTCAGAATGACCTAAAATACTGCCGTGAAGTAAAATAGCTATACAAACGATAAAGGGAAATATCTATTGGTAGAATTTAATCTCTCGTCCCCCAATAAAACGGTCAAACCAAACAGCCCTAGTAACTGGGTAGGTACATAGACAGACGGAGAAGCCATCCAATCATTTCATTAGGAATGAATGAATTGATCAGACCCTGAATGAAATGATCGGACTGGCTTATTACAAGCCTGCAACAGCTGCGACTTGTTTTCCTTCTTTTTGTCTGAGTATTTGATGTATGATTGCTGTCGGAATGCAAAGAGAATTTCAACCAATATGCTCCTAAAGTAAATGGTTTACTCTAGATCTCATCCAAATTTTGATTTGTGAGTAGTTTGGAAGCTGCCATATGCAAACTGAAACGTGGAGAAGGGTTGGTATTTGTTGTTGGGGCCTTTTTAACAATTTCTTGGTGTAGAGAAATCTGTTGATGGCTAACAGTTATTTGCGTCATCTGGTTTACAAGAGGGCGGAACCTTTTGGTCGTTAACAAAGGCCTAATGTACTCTGTTGTGTTAAAGTATACAAAGAGGAAAGCAGTGGTTGCTGATATGATAACCCCACCACTACGGCTAATGGATAGATGCACATACTTCAGTTTGTTTACAGCCGTGTTGCTTGCAGTAAATGGACCCTTGGCTGTTGAAGTAGTGTGTAAGAGGTCTAGTTTACCGAGACACTCACTGCTGTTCCTCAAGTGTAGTGCGGGGGGGGGGGAATTTGCGTCGAGGGTTGGGCTTGAGGGACTTGCCGGGGACAGAACTTAGCGTCTTTGCTGGGGTTCAAGGAAGGATTAAGTGATTTAGTATTTTGTTTATCATCATAACTAGGACGAGTACAAAACAATGAAGGGCGTTTCAAAGCAAAAGAGCACATACATATGCATGGGGATAGAGTCCTCTTCTCTGAAGAAAATAGGGCCTTTTAATGTGAAAGAGTACACACAACTCTTTCAAGGTCGGTGTGACAAGCTAGCCACATTACATCGTTTATTTAGTTTGGCTGATTTAGGTTAAACACCTGGTCAGATGTCTACTATAACTTCAAAATATGACAAAAACGGCCATGTTTGCTCATAGAGTAGGAATTGGGAATATAGAAAATATACATTTCATTTTTGAATCCCCTGTAGTCATTACCCCTTTGTGATCCTTACTGTTAAAGCAGATCCTGAGAACAATTTATCTGCAGGATTTTGCTGCTCAATCTCTGTCTGAATTAATGAATTCATTTTTGGAGATATGTCAGAGAATGACTGGGTTGATAAGTGCTGTGCCCCCTTTTTTTGCACCATTGTAATGAAATAAATACACTCTGGTATTTATGGTATTATCAGGAAGGCCACCCAAAATCCCAAATGAAAAGTAAGAGTTGTCTGGAAACATGGCATGGAACTCAGTCTTTATTCATCAGATATGAATAGAGAAAGAAAAGCAGACACTTATTTATTGATATTTTATTAGAATATTTTTTGAATATTAAATAAAAAGTGATATAAATAACATATAACATATTTATCTTGGTAAAACATGTTTTGGTACAGGTTTTATACACAGCTTATATTTGCTCAGAATTTTGTGGTCTTTTCTATCCTTTTAGAAAAAGGTTGTTAACTCCTTCCAATGACTACCCGGTTGTCTGTTGGAATTCCAAGATCTTTTCTATTGAATTATTACACCAAATATGAAAAATAACAAGTTAAAAACATAATATGGGCACAGGAACATGGCAACTCAAAACATCTAAATCTAGGGACCTTGGGACCGAACTGTTGCTACCCTCCCAGAAAACCCCTCTCGATCCTCAAGAGTACCTGCGACACCATGGTTAATTAACTTATGGCCGTGCAATTTCCACAGTGGTGAATATGCTGCGATGTTTTCTCCTTCAAAACCAAAATCCTTGCCCCTACAGTGACAAATATGCTAATGATTAAACTGAATGTTGACCCGAAATGTATAAACACACGATAGGGATGAGGAGAAATGCCACAAAATTATAATCAAATACACGGTCCTCTGAGTGATTTATAGTGTGTTAGTCATTTCTGAGGGCTGGGCAGATTACTGCGTAATTCACTTTGGATATATTGTCCAAACGATATCTCAAAAACACCTTTTTTGCTCGGTAGCACTATATAATGGCATCATTGGGGCAAAATAACTGAGCATATGTGACACTGGAATTTCTAGTTGTAGAAATAAAAATAGAAAGTCACCCACATATATCAGTACATTCGAGGTCACAGAGCAAAATGCTTTAGAAGTTGCAAACTTTTTCCTCTCAAACAAACACTTACTCCTTCTCAATTCTTACTCCTTCTCAAACAAACACTTACTCCTTCTCAATTCTTCATTGCAGCCTCACAAATGCAGAAAATCATACGCTCACATTTTGGCTACAGTTCCTACAGTGTAGCCTACATGGCGCAACAAGAATAATACATTTACAGAAATCATTAAATAGTTAGCTAATTAACATTGAACCTAAACCAATGGGATAGTATTTCAATGATAAACAGCTTCAGAGCTCCCTGCACATTCTGCATGTTTTAAGTATTCATCAATATCTTTCTCACTTGAACTTCAAAATAAAGGCGTCAAAAACTGCTATTGATGTGAGCTTTTTTTAATACACCACCCCGGCAGTGCTATTATGCTATACTGTATGTTTCAATTTAATGTTGGGATGTTCCTGGCAGGGGGATCATTGTTATAACGCGTTGTGATCTCCGTGAAAGTATTTTACACAGCCTCTGAAGAACAATGTATTACTTTGCAACCGCAAATGTTTTTGCTTTTTAATGATAAATCATGCTCCAAACTTTGTTCAAATAAATAATAATAATAGTCGTAGATAATGGATTTGTAAGATGTCGGAAAATGACAAATCATTTTTGATTTCACTATTTTTGTCATTTATGAATTCCCTCACGAGTTCTCGTTTCCTCTGATACACATTTGCGGCCCTACTACACAGTAGACCAAGCAGATGCTTGTGGAGGATAGAATCCTTAACATCATCTTCATTCATTTATTAATTAACATTCAACAGTGTAGGAGGGCGACCTTCGAACTGCAGATTTGAGAAGGATTTCCACACCATGGCAGTGGGTGAGCGGATGGAGGATCTAGACTCGTCCTGAGAGGCAAGGGGGAGATAGAGCACCACGGGTAGCCAGACCACTTAACATGGTGCACCTGCACCCAATTAGCCATCGTTAAAGGGTTTCCTGGCATTACAGAGGGCAGGCCTGCAGAGTGACATAGCCCACTCTTCAGTCACACACCGGTGATATTTGAATGAATTGTGGAGTCGCAGCTGTCCTTTGTGTGGTTGTGAGTGTGTGTGCTCTGATGAAGGCCAGTGGGCCGACATGGAGCTGCCGCTGTGTGTTCACCTGGTACGGGGACACGGTGTGATCAATGGATAAGGATCCAACAGGGCTATACACAGAAACATATTGGAATGTAATCTCAAACACACATCAGTCACTCACACAGATACGCAGCCGCCGCTGAGTTTAGGGAAGAGTGGGCGAGGAAATCGATGTTTCTTTGTCCCTTTAGTAACTCACAACTAATAACTATCTACCGCCTTTTTCATGCATTTCTTTATCTTGAGATATTGATATCTGTGCTTTATTAATACCGAGTAGATTATTAATATAAATATATATAGGCCTATATATATATATATATATATATATATATATATATATATATATATATATATAGATTTATAAATGGCAAGAGGACTGAATCTTTTTTATTTTTATTTTACTGCTTGTAATAAATTATCTTCACTCAACAAAAGCCAAGACGATCTCCATTTTCCAAGGGGGTCCGGATTTTCTGGCCACATATTGGATGAGTTCATGACTCATGATCAAACCAGTGTTGGCACTCGGTCATGTATCCCTGTGTGAGTGTATTAATGGCATGGCAGCAGCAAAGTCACACTTGGTAACATTTCATATTTTTCTTGAGCCAAACGGTAATCAGGACCAAATCCAATGATACTTTGCTTTTCTATCCTCACTGCTCAACAACGAATGAAACCAACAGCATTTTGAATGTTCTCCACAAAAAACTAACTAAAAAACTATTTTTCCCTTCTCTTTCTCCCCCACTCTTCTCTCACAGTACCGCCAAAGATCATCAACCTGTCCAGAGACCTTGTGGTAAACGAAGGCTCCAATGTCACCCTGATGTGCCAAGCCAGCGGGAAACCGGAGCCCTCAATAAGCTGGAAACTAATCTCTCCTTCAGGTAATCTATGCGCCCCGAACCCCATCACTCACTGCCACGTCTGCCTTTGACCTGTTGTGTTCTCATCCCCTCCTCTCATATCAAATTCCCTTATTTGAAGCTGCATTCATTAATTCACGTCTGATCTAGAGGACGAGAAGTAAAACTCCCAGCCCGTACCGGCGGTGCTGTGTCTTCATTCCCATATACTTGTTCTTCCAACATAGATATCACATGGCAATGAACCACACCATATATTTATAGTGTAGACTAGAGATCCTGTAAAGTTCTCACTTCGTGACACAAAAATAGAGTGCAACAGCTTGCAGGTGACTCAGGGATGACACTTTAGCTTGGTATCGACAGAGAACACCCTGGAGTTAAAAGCGAAGAGGTTCAATTAGAGCACTATTTACACCAGAGGGGGATTAGTCCAGCTGGTATTCATTCGTCCCTCTAGTCCTCTCCCTCAAATGTCGCTACTTTGCCCCTCTCTCTCTCGTGCTGTCGAGCGAGCCGTCTATAACATCGAATGAGACCCGCTGAATTATCCACTCAACCTTTCGCGTGTAATTACCTGTTTCCCAATCACCATTACGCCGTAACGGAACAAAGGACGCCAAACTAACCACATTGTAACCAAACTAATTCCACCGGGTAACTAGACGGGCCGTTAATGTTGTTGACGCTCAGAATAAATGCCAGGAGCGCGGAGGTTAGCGGCGGGGCTATTGTGCACCGGGGCCCGCTGGCGACTCGCTGGCATTGTACATGACTCAACAGCGTTTGGCACGTTGCTCTTATCTCCTACGCACAAGCACGTAGAAGCCTAATGTGCGTTCTATTTTCACATCCCGAAGGTGTCCTCGCTTCCCTTTAATCAGACGGTACGCCGGCATTGTGCACAGAGTCACATTTGAAGGCGAAGGGGGCCGCCTCACGCTTTAGTCTCTTTTATTCCCCGCGCCTTTGTCTCGTGACATGTATCTGGGGATTGAAATGTAAATATGACAGCGGTGTGACAGACCTGTCTTTTAAGGAGAACAAGGAGAGAGGGGGTAGCAATGGCTGCCCTGCCCGCCCCCCAGGAAGATGAGAGAGGGAGAGAGAGAGAGAGAGGTTTAGACTGGTTTATGCATGTTTCCTTGAGAGAAGAGGTAAGCCAGTCAGGGACGATAAGTAGTGGACTGACACCAGGGAGTTCTCTATGCAGGATAGCTGACTAAAGGGCAGCCATGATGGGCCACAGGAGGCTGCAGAGACCAGCGGCTCCGCTGCATGTATAATATATAATCATATTAAATTGTATTATATTCCAAATTCTCTGCTTGGTGGAACCCGAACCATGGTTAATGTAGATTAAAGAGCATGTTCATGGCAATTGCTAAAATAATCTCATACCTCTGCTCTGCTGCCAGGGAAGAAATATGTGAGCGTGCTTCACTACCTAAACTCATACGAGAATAATGACACCGCACAGATTGTGAACAGACTGGGAGCAGTCACAGCGATCATTAAATCATCTCTGTGTGCACGCGGACCGTGACTTGTAAGGAACTTTCGCCACCCTGCGGATTGGTAACGGCTGGGGTTAGTCTCTTTGATCTGGAACCAGTGCTTTGATATTATCAGTTACAATGACATGAACAGAATAACGCCGATCTATAAATGTTACCTTAAAATGGGATGTGGTTGCTTTATATAACTCTTCTATACCGTTATATGCATCTTTCATAACTCTATCTTATTCTTCTGTTAAGAATCAGGGTAACCTTCATTTGAAGCATCATATAATACAATATTTGAGAATACAGGGGAATAATGCAAGACTCAGGATGACAGTCTCTGCTCCCGCAATCTGTGTACTGTGGGACAGTATTTGACCTACAGTATTTACAATAGTCAGAATAATTGTAAGCAACCCCCAGATATAACTCCCAAGAGATAACTTCTGATACATTTCTGAGTTCTTCTTTTCAATTTAGTTTTTTTTTAGTTGTGCCTCAAGGACTTGGATTCCATTCTGAAAGCGTTGCCTCCAGAAGACAGGCAGAATACAGCGGAGAATCACAAACAAACTGCAACTATTCAGCCCACCTATAATGCCTGCAGACATACAAACAAGACAATCAAGGCTGAGCTCCGAGTGATTCCTTGACACGTACCCAAGAGGTGGGCATGTGTGCTTCTTGTCTCTTTCTATTGCACACTATGCTCTATGGACGGACAGCATAGCAGTCTGATGGCTGGAGGAGCCGGTTTCCACTGCTCTCCTCAGTGGAGCTGAGTCAGCCCTAAAACGGCAGGAGGTACATATGGAGAGGCTCATGGTTGACTTAATAAGAAATGGGTCCATCCGATTATTTTTGTTTGATTTCAAATTAGAAGCATAATGTTGCTTGCTATGTAGCGACTCCAACATCTGGCTCCTATCAAATAGAGGGTTCTATATACCCTGTTTGCTTTGTTGTTTACCGAATGTAATGCTGATGTCCTCCCTGAAACCCTTCGCCAAAGCATCTGCTATTCTGTATAAGGGTTGAATTTTGGAGCGAAGATAGATGATCCAATGTTAGGTTAACCTGCAATGGGACATTAAAGATTTAATGTCGGTTAACTATTCACAAAAGGGATTAGTGGTTAGAAAAATGAGTTGGGTGAAAAACCGAATAGGATGTTGAATATACTCAATAGATTCACACAACACAATACAATGTTGACGTGTATCAGCATTTACCATTATGCATCTGTGTTAGAATTGACATGAAGATGATTGGCTGGCAACTCAATGGCATTACGAGATGGTGATTCAGTAAGGCAAGGCAAGGCAACTTTATTTATATAGCACCAAACTGACTTTACTTATTGTATTGTTTACTGCCTATGCCCTTGGGCAACGACCCATGCTGAGCAGCAGCCACAGTGCCCTAGCATGTCCAATAGAGACACCGGGTACAGCAGGACACTGATTGGAGGAATTCTTCCACTTGCGAGGACTGCTGAAATGCTTTCGGCAGACGCCAGGGCTTTATATGAAAATAATTTGATGTCTGACTGTAATAAGCGGGTGGACTAACATCATTCCTGCTTTATGGCGTTCGTTTTTTCTTTTTTTTTCGATCAGGCAGTTGAAGCATTGCAGGTGTTTGATTGTCTGTGCACGTTTGCGAGCGGCGTCGATTTAAAGTGCATTACCGGCGAGAGACGTTAAGGAGTCATCCTTTGTAGGAGAACAACCTTCTCAGTTGTCGAGCAGGGGGGAGAGCATGATAAGGGTACCACTGGATTGAAACCAGGTTAGCTTTATCAGTAAATAAATTAAAGTTAAAATAGGCTCCGCTGCGAAAGCACTCGAGTAAACGCCGTGTAAATCATCTCACCGTCACAAGACTCGATGCGTTTCTTTCTTTAGCTTCAGAAAACGAATACTGTGAGCTACAGCATTCTAACCCTGTCACTTGAAGGGTATTTGGATATGGCCATTGAAGAACAAAAAAACCCTTGATGATTTATTTATACTTTCTTCATGTATTCAGAATCGTATTATTGAATGGAACCAATATTTTAATATTTTCACTTTATTTTCCAAACATCGTCGAAAGAAATGACAATCCTTGAAGAGTTTGAAGGGGAAACTACAGTTTTCATTGTAGATGTGTGACTGTGACTTTCAAGGGCGATGGGTGTTTAAGTGTCATTGTTTTTTTTTATGTACTCTGAGTTTATTTATTGAAGTTGTTAAAAATAAGCGCATTGATGAAGACATTTTAAGCACATTGATGAAGAACGATGCATTCAAGGTTAGCGGGATTACTTTGTCAACCTCTCAAAAGTTGTGAGTGCTCGTATATTGGAATTATATAGCATGAAGAAGAGCAGCCAGGTTAGAATTTGGGACCTATTTGAATAATTGTGCCATCGCACTATGTTGTTATAGTACTTTAGTATACATATAATGATAGATAAATTAAAGGTCCCATGACATGCCACCAGGTGTGGTGTGATTAGCCGTTACAAGCCGTTTTGGAAATCTGCCCCTCATGACATCACAGGTGGGCGTGTCCCCCTAGATGTGTCATGGAAAGCACACATAATGGATGTAAGATGTCTATGTATCCTCGGGTAAGACCCCAGGAACAGTGCATACTTCCGCAAACCACCAGTGCTCAGCGGCCAAGCCTGGTATTGCAGCTGTTGAAGCGGGCTGTGGTCGGGTCCCTCGATTCAAGGGGCCCAGAAGTAGATATCTCCGTTCACTCCAATACAAGTGGGGAACAGGAATGTGTCTCCGCAAAAAATGTCTGGATGTCAATCAAAGGCTCATAAATATCTTTATGTCATGTACTTAAAAAATGTAAGTTTTCTCTTTTCAAAGCGCCACCTCAAGCGTTTTATTAGCCGTTTTATGTTATTATTTTTTGCTGGAGAAGGAGGGGTGGGCAGCTGAAAGGATTCATAGTGAAACAAATGTTGTTGTTGTTGCCCGGCATTCGAGAGGGCCTAGTGCACGGCTCCGTTAACTTCTCGTGTCCGAGGTTTTTTCTTTTACTTAACATGAATGACGTTGATGGTTTTTAGGCACTGTGGTGACTTTTTATCACTAAAAGTGTTGCTCAATGACTCTCACATTCCTCTACTCGCGATCATTGCGATTCACCATTTATTGATCCATTTATTCAAAAGATCCAAAGACAAAGAACGGGTGCATTACGGTATCATTTTTATAATATTGTTAATAGCCTAATAAACATTTCAGTTGTGTTAGTATTTAATTTTTCATTTGCTTGTTTAGCTATGTATGACAGTTAACAATGTTGGTGTAGGCCTATTGCAAAGATTTATGTGGGTAGGCTACTCCAACCTCGTTGCTGATCGATATGTAACCATTTATTTGTATATAAATTATTGATTGCATTTTTCGTAAATAGTTGGATCTAATCTGTTTCATACATTTTTTTCATACATACATTTACTATGTTGTTGGTATTATGTTATATGGAGCAATCTTTCATATTTATGAAGTTAACACTTCCATGGTCGGTAAACAATGCGACTGCGATCGCTCAGACCTCTCGCTTATGATGCTACAATGCTAACAATGCTAAAAAACAAGAATATTTCTGCATCCGGTACGTCATGAACTAGGGCGTGGCTAGGCTCCCATGATGCGGAAGCATATCTCTCCTTGATGTTGCCCTGCGCTATTGAGCAGTTTGCATAGGAATGAATGGGCGCCATTTTGGAATCCGGTGTCCATTCTATAATATGTCGGTGATCGATCCACACTTCGCGATTTGACCGTTTTGAGTACGGTACACCATCCGGGTCCCTTCAGTACACTTATTTTCGCCCGATCTGAATTGGAACGCCCCACGTACTCAAACTAAGTCTAGTAAGTACGGATCGTATGGATATTGGAACACAGCACTAGTGTTCTTCTTGACTCATCGAGCAGTGTCTTTGTATTATTATGCATTCCATCGTGACGAACGTTGATTTGCTGACGAAAACACTTTACAGAAAAAAGTGTTGTCTTGTCCACCCGGTAGATTATTACCTACCGGATCCTAATTTGCCGCCAATTAGAGGCCTTCTAACGAAATAGAATACGCACGTGCCGCATGTGTAATGAACTGTTGGATGATTGTGTGTAGGAGTGTGTGGATGAACAGGGGAGAACAATTGCCGAAGACATCACAGTCACAGCCCGGGGCTCATCCCCTCCATATCCACTGTGTAACCGGTTTAATTCTGCCTCATTAAATTAGAAGCAGTTGCATCTTCCATACGCCTTTTCATGTGTCGTCACGGCACCGCGTCACTCCAAAACACACAAGCCTGAAAGATCAGCATGATTCATTCAGGAATCAATCCACACTCATGCAGTGTGCAGTCCTGAGGACACATGATCCGTTCAGAGAGAGAGAGAGAGAGAGAGGGAGAGAGGGAGAGAGGGGGAGATCCATTGGCCTTCAAACAATTGAGTTTCTGCCCACTAATCAATGTGTAATATATGCATCTTCATGACAGTCATTCTATTATAAGGCACCGTGTGGGTGGGAAACGATTTGCCACGTTTTACATATTGATGTACAAGCCTACCTTTAACACCCTATGTTGAAGAATATGTGAGGGTGTATCTGAGGGTCAACATGGCAAATTACAAAATTGCACACAACCATTGAATGTGTCGGCTTTTACTAATGCTCCCTTGGATATGTTCCAGGCACACAATAAAACGTGTGCCACGCCAACACATTCTGTGATGCGCGACACTGTGCAACAGAAAATATATATTTTTTCCCTCATTCCAATAATGAAAAATCTTAAATAGACAAATATCTTTATTCAGACGATAGTTTTAGACGTTGTGAGATCCAGTAAAATCGTCAGCGCCTGAGGCAGCCATGGTTGACTCCTCTACTCTCCAAAACCCAGTGGGCATGTTTAGTTCCCCCCCCCGCCAGGTAGAGCTGGGCTGCCGGCACCCCCGGCACCGGCTGCTGTCCACACTGCAGCCGCAGATCAAGTGCAGCTAGGCCTGGGGGCCGTTCGCTGTGGACCCACTCATAGCATGCCTTCCTGGGGAAGGGGGAAAAATAAGGGCAAAGATTGTATAAATAAATAAATAGTGTGTATGTGTCTGTGCCCAAACATGCACATGTGAGTGTGTGTAAGCCTGCCTGCCTCTGTGTCTGTCTGTCTGTCTGTCTCGGTGTGTGTGTGTGTGTGTGTGTGTGTGTGTGTGTGTGTGTGTGTGTGTGTGTGTGTGTGTGTGTGTGTGTGTGTGTGTGTGTGTGTGTGTGTGTGGGTGTGTGTGTGTGCGCACGTGGTTGTGTGTGTGTGTGTGTGAGAGAGAGACACACAGAGGGAGAGGATTGATGATATTTAAAGCTTAGCCTGAGCTCTGTAGACCTCACACACACACACACACACACACACACACACACACACACACACACACACACACACACACACACACACACACACACACACACACACACACACACACACACATTCCCTACCTTGATAGATGTCTTGGGGGCCTAGCCGTGGATCAGGGGGATCATGGGTATTTCCAGCAGACCACCACACCACCTGACTGCAGAGCTTGCTGCCTCCAGGCCGCCAGCAGCCCAAATGAACAGCCGCATGATGGAGCTCAGCCCGCCAGCAAAAGAAGTTCCCCAAGTTAAATTGCTGTGATACGGCGTGGAAAATAGAGTGTCCGCACTAAGTATTCCGAGCGGGTCTTTGTGTTAAACCTTGTCGACTCAGAGGCGTGTGGGGAAATATTGTGAGCAAAGAAACAGTGACAAACTTAATATTGTCCCGTTATCTTTAAACCTGTAATCCATAATTGATGTTGAGGATTATTTTGTGTCCCAATGCTGCTATTGTTTTTGGTGTTGCTGAAGTGACTGGAACAAGTGGACAGCATAGTTTTATTGCGTCTGACGAGAAGTTATTTTTCTTTTTTTTCGCTGTCACCAATTTTTTTTTTATAATGAACCGAAAGCTTAATCAAATGATACAGCGCTTATAATTAACCAACGTTCATTTGCAGCTAGCTGTGCAGTCAAGATACAACCAGTACATTCCGGTTACTTATGTACATGCTAATCGGCCTCAGAGCAGAATCAATAGGATATTTTTAGCATGTGCTTCACAGACCATAGCATACATGTTCAGTATGCCTGAACACACACCACGTCGCTTCCTGGTTGCGTAATTGTAATAGACAAAGGGCGCATTGTGCTTAATTCACCTTCCTTACATTTGACGCCGTGCTCAAACATAAAGGGATGCATGGTCTAACACATAGCAACGGTAGCAACGGTACTCACTGTCGCAACGCCGTCCAAATAAGCTCCAATATATGCTCTGCCGTTAATGGAGTTAAACCAAATAGTATGCTGTCACAACAGATAATCTAAGTGTGTGGCTGTTATATTAGGGGTAATAGCACCCCAAGCTATAGTGTGTGGATGCTGGCCTTTTTTTCCCCCTTCTTACCCTCCCTCCCTTCTTTAATGTTTGTTTTCTTCAAAGAGGACGATACATCAAAGCTAGCTTGGCACATTATAAAGTTCCATATGCCCAAGGCTTATAATCAGCGGGGAAAAAGGTATCTCCATATTTAAACCCTCACAGCATCCCCTCCTGGGCAAGCATAGTTTTGGGGAACGAAACACACTGCAACAAATCGATGCTGTTGTTGACGTCAACCCTGTGTGTGTGTGTGTGTGTGTGTGTGTGTGTGTGTGTGTGTGTGTGTGTGTGTGTGTGTGTGTGTGTGTGTGTGTGTGTGTGTGTGTGTGTGTGTGTGTGTGTGTGATGTTTCTGTGATTGTTGCTTTCTTTTCGTCTTCTTCTTCCACCCTGGCACTATTCCTGTTTTGGTTCTGGGTCATGTCACTAGTTATAGGTGATTCATGCTGTTATCAACACCTGAACACTGGCTGAGTTCTCGCACCTTGCTGCATGGCGTTCCGGCCGATAACATCTGACAGCGTTACTCCACGAACATACTACTTTCAGGCCGCTGTCTCCACAAGGGGGACGCTACCTCCCGCCGTATCTCCTTACTTCTCGTTTCCCCTGCCCCACTAGAGATCACTTTCTCCCTCCCTTACCTACTCTCACCCTTTTTCTCTTTGTTGATCTCTCTCTCTCTCTTTCTCACTCACTCACTCACTCACTCACTCACTCACTCACTTTCGCCCCCCGCAGCCCTTGAATCCCACCCTGACTTTGACATAACTGCCGTGTGTCCCTCCCCTCCCCTGTCCTTTATTTCTTGTTTAATCTAAATCCAGTCTCACAGCAGAGTCTCCGTCTCCTTCACACTAAATGCCCCTCCAGCCCTCAAGCATCCCTGTGCACTCTGCTAGTCCTCTTGTCATGTGCTTTTATTCCTACCGTATCCAGCTCTTCTTTGCCCACTATGCACGCACGCACGCACGCATGCACATACAGACACACACTCTCCCAATTCAGAAAATATATCCCTGTTTTGCTTGTCGTCCTTGAAAAACTCCCCCCCCCCCCCCCCCCCCCCCCCCGCCCAAAAAAAGGAACATCCTTAACAAAAGCCAAAGTTGTCGCTTTTGAGGGACCCGCCGAGGGCAGTGAGGGGCCGAAACTCAGCCTCCTCATCCAAGATCCTCGTACCTTGGCATCGCTTTATTCTTTTTGACGCTCATCTCTCTCTCATCCCTCTCTCTCTCTTTCTCTTACATCCATTTCTTTATCCCAACCGTTGTTCTCTCTCTCTCTCTCTCTCTCTCTCTCTCTCTCTCTCTCTCTCTCTCTCTCTCTCTCTCTCTCTCTCTCGCTCTTGCTCTCTTTCTCACTCTCCTGCTCTCTTTCTCTCTCTCATCCATCTCTTTTTCCCTTTCTCTCGTCCAGCTCTCTTTCCCTTTCTAAACCTCTCGCTCTCTCTCTCTCTCTCTCTCTCTCTCTCTCTCTCTCTCTCTCTCTCTCTCTCTCTCTCTCTCTCTCTCTCTGGATTTGCCTCGGCTATGTCTCTCGGACGGTGGTGACACAAGGCCATTGCTGGTAGAAAAAAGTGCAGAGACAGTGTTTTTTTTACAATGACTTTCATCCCCACAATAGCAGCAGCAGTCTACTTTCATGAGAGGCATGAAGCGAGAAAGACCTTGATTCTCTACAAGGCTGCACTCTATTCATTGCTGGAACTCGGGACAAATCGGATAATGTCCAGTGATAGAACACTGTTCGTTGTATTGAAGCTCCCTATTTGTATTCTTACAATTGTACAAAGTGGAAAATAAATGCTATGATCGACCCCGGATAAGAGATCACACCTTCATTCCATCGGAAATTGACACTGGTAGTGCTATCGTCTCGGAATTGTAGGACCAAATTAAATTGCTTCCAGGACTTAGGGTCTTTCTTTTGTGTCAAGAATTCTAATTGTATGACTGAATTCAATTCGATTTAAACCATTTGTGTGGAATCCAGTATGGGGAAATCAGATTGATTAGAAGTGGCAAGACCTGCTGGCCAGTTGGGTTGTGGTGACCGACTATGCATCATCTGATCACGATGGTGATGAGGAATCAGGGATCTCCTAGCCAGGGAACTAGACGAATATCTCACATGACATACAATGAGTGTACGTGTGCCCCATGATTGCGCCATGGAGGCATTTTCAGAAACAAAACAAAGATGGCTGTAGCTGATGTCTCACATGTTTCTTGCTTTGAGGGGTTGTAGGACTGTCCGAATGCGCCTTTTGGATAAAGCCTCTTGAAAATCGAAAAAGAACTAAGAGGTTCAAGATTAATACGCATCTGCAAATTAGTCTATAGATACTAGTTTAGGGATATCCTACTCAAGAAGTGATTTTTTTATTAATGTGTTATTTTATTCTGCATTTACTTCTGAAGAAGCATATTCATTCATTGATTCGTGCCCTCTGAGAGGCCTATACTTCTCCCCACAAGTATTTTAATTAGCCTACCAACCCATTCAATCCTACTTTCAGTGTAGGCTCAAAAAGGATGCAGCGCTTCACTTGATGGAAACAAAGAGGCCGATAATCATTTGTTTAGGAAACCCATATCCTAGATTATAGTCCCAGAGCAATTTGCCCTTATAATTCATTGTCCGTCGCCATCCGCTTGGTCTTTTCGTAACTTAGTTTGAGATTTCGGTTTTAATTAGACATGGAAGAATGACCATGTGTAACATGCCGATATATGTGCAATGTAAACAGCGGCAGAAAATGGAGTCGGAGCGAACAGTGGCTCACTTGCCAGCACCCATCAATAGCAGATGGAAAAAATGTGACATTTATTCTTTTTAAGCATTGACAGGCGAGGATTTATTTCAGATAATTATTTCGATTTATCAATCCAAACTTCCGTAGACAACTCTTCTAACTCTTTTGTCTTTTTCACTCCATGTTTGGTCATGCAAGTCATTAACCGTAAATCTGCCAATACGCGCGCAGAGAATCTAAATGGCAACATTCGTGAATAATTGGTTTGAGCAAACTAGGTGAGACGGTACAATTCTATTCCATGGCGACTTTAAGCAACTAAGCAGTTGCTTGTGCGTCACATCCATCCCAAATGGAGTTGGCTGTTTACTGCCGCCCAGCCGTCAACATTTGCTTCTGCAGCTTGTCTCCACTCAAGGAGAATGATGCTATGCTGGCATTGGCTTTGAGTGACCGTTGCGCACGCTCGTCCCTTGACTCACATTGACTTGCACAGTTCAGTGACCGCACCGCGACACGGTGAGTAAGACCATCTAGACACATCCATCCATATATGCATCGATCCATCTATCTGAATGCTGGGGGCTGTTGCCCGACGGTCTGTCGTTTTATTACATTGTTTTATGAGAGTCGAGGAGTGGGAGGGGAAAACCGACTTCATATACATCTTGTCAGTCGGAGAGGGAACGGAAACAAAGCAAAGCCATTTAAAAAGCAGACGAGAAAGATTGCTTTGAACGGCTGCTTCAGGGTGCCGGGTCTGTGGGTCGAAGCCCCCCCTCCCCCTGGCCGTGTCGTTTAAAGGTGACATTTTATACCACCAGGTGTGAGTGTGATTAGCCGTTAAAAGCCATTTCGAAAATCTTCCTTTTCTGACATCACAAGTTGGCGTGTCCGCCTAGATGCATGACGGATAGATGAGCAACGTTTGCCACAGTCAACTGGGTAGGCTGGTAGACTGATCTATCCAGCACACATCTAGGTGGACGTACCCACTTTTGATGTCAGAAGAGGCAGATTTTCAAAACAGTTGGTGATGGCTAATCCCACTCCCACCTGGTGGTATAAAAGTCTATTGGCAAGTGAACCGATGCCCCCTCCTCGTGTCACTGCTTCAGACATGCTAGAGAAGAGAGGGCAGCGAAGAGAGCATAATTGTTGCGGAGGTCCCATTGGCACTCTCCATGTCTGCTCCCACCTCCTCCTCTGCCTCGTCCAGCCTCTATGACCACAACCCTGTGACGTCTGTCTCCCATAAGACCTATTGCCACCGTCCCACTGCTGTGACGTGTTAAGAGGAAGAAACAAACTGTGAGTCACTCTTTGGACTCCAGGCCTGAATTTAGATGGTAATCTCCTTTCTGCTTGTGTTCTGCCCACAGGAGACCTGGTGTCGGACGATGAGTACCTGGAGATCCAGGCCATCCCTCGACACCGAGCAGGGACCTACGAGTGCACCGCCATCAATGAGATCGATGCCGACGTCCAGACCGTGGACATCACTGTCAACTGTGAGTTAAAGACTTACACAGCCTGGATACTCTGGGGAAGAACTGAGTAGAATATGAGCTCAAACCTACTGGATGTACTGTAGTAGAATCTGAGCTCAAACCTACTGGATATACTGTAGTAGAATATGAGGTAATACCTAATGGATGTAATGCAGTAGAATATGAGCTCAAACCTACTGGATGTGCTGTGGAAGAATATGAGCTCAAACCTACTGGATGAACTGCAGCATAATATAAACTCAAACTGACTGGATGTACTGTAGTAGAATATAAACTCAAACTGACTTACTGAAGCAATTGATAAATGGTATGGTATCACAACTACGTGTGAACTTTCAGTCACCCAGCAATTCATTAATGGAAAACAGTTTTATTTAATATTTCTTGGGCGAAAAGAAACATAACTTTACTCCTTTTTTTGTTTTACATAAAAAGTGGATAAATAAACATAAAAAGCACAGAAAATATATTAAACTGCCTGAAGTACCTGGAGTAAGGAACAATATTTATTTAAGCTTTGCGGCACAAACTACAAACAACAAAACAAGATGGTATTACTTAAAGGTTGGGTATGGAATTCGCTTTTTTGGCCATTTTTGCAAAATTACTTGAAATCCTTATCATAACCCACTTACAGCCACTGAGTTAGAAGTACTGACATGAAAATTAAACAAGTCAATCATCTGTGGAACGGGCAGGGCTCGAAAAACTCCAGCCAATGATTTCCAGAGCCACCGAGTTGCATTGGACAGTAAGTACGTCAATCAAACGGTCGTACTGCACTCCCCCTCCCCCGCGCCCCGCACGCGACCCCTTCGTGCAGTACTCGTGACCCAGAGCTCGTGACCCAGAGCAAGCTCCTGTTTGTTGTTATCCTGCGGTAGTTACTGGAACTAGTTGATCCACATTTGGACCTAGCAGTAGAAGACAATTTCCATGGCAGACAAGACGCCACCATCCCCACCACCACCACCACCACCAGCAAAGAGAAGGAAAACCCTACACTAGCCTGGCTCGCTCTCGCGCATCTGTGTTCGCGCTCGTGCATGATTGCGCGTCCAGGTACTTGGAATGGGTGAAGTCAGAGTCAGCGTTGAAGGAGAGGGGGTAGGACCATTTGAGTTGTGTATTTTCAAAATCTGCAGGCGTTTCGCAAATCCCATACCCAACCTTTAACATCTAAAAAAAGGAAGATATGGTCAATATCAGGGTTTATACCATGGTCTGGGGGAATACTCCATTCTGATTGGCTGCAGGGTGTGCATTAACCCCTGATATACGGACACCTGCTAAGTACTGTGGTTCCAGTCAAATTCTCTGTTCAGCCTTCAAAACGAGAGCTAGTAAATTGTGAAAAATGCATTAAACTGTAATCAGAAAACGCGGTTATATGCTATAGACCCTATAGTATCTGTGGTATAAAGGCTGGGACGAATTTCAAATTATAAATATTTATACCTTTATTTTGAAAGCATAGACCGTCGCAATTCCCATTGAAACAAATGGCACGGTGATTCAGTCTTCAAATCCAGAGCTGATAAATTGTGAAAAATCAATTAAACTGTAATCAGACAATGCGGTTATATGCTTTAGAACCTAGAGTATCTGTGGTATAAAGGCTGCGACGAATTTCGAATTATAAATATGTACAATGCATAACGTTAGCTCTCTGGCTCATAGCTGAGCGGACTAGAACACCTCCCGTTGCCAAGTCGTAGCTAAGGTCCGTCCTGTTTACTAGAGGAGTGAACAACGTTTCCGTTGCATAAGAACCTCACAGGAGGGTAATGATTGTTCCAGGTATTAGTCAAACCCTCAGGCGTTACCAGGGTAACAAAGTTATGGCTTGTGAAAAACTATAAATTCGGATTGTAAAACGCATACAAATATTAATGAATAGTCTTAATTTATTTTCTTTGGCAAGTGACCATGGTATAAGCGAGATAATGCCCTTCGAGGTGTCCATTATCAGGAATTAATGGACGACGCGGAGGCCTTTGAACGGTTGCCTCCGCAAAGTCCATTAATTCCTGATAATGGACATCTCGTCAGGCATTATCCCTTACGTAATTATAGTCTAGATCAGGGGTGCCCAACCTTGTTTTGTCCAGTTGATAGTGTATCGAGATCTACCAAGCCATATAGAAAGCCGTACCGTAGCCACCATTTATTGTGCAACTATATAGAACACTGTTTTGTGACACAAAGATAAAGTTTTAACAACAATAATACGTTTATTGAAGTAAATGTGGAGGTGCAAAGAATAAGCACAAGTAGGCCTAGGACTGGCCTGTAGCAACACAACAGGCAGAAAAACAACCCAAATAATACAATGCCTAATTCAAGTTGATAAAGTGGTATTTCTGCCTTAGTGGGACACCTGGCACTGAGAGGAGGAAGGTAGTCTCTCATAGTCCGGACAGTAGCAGCTGAGTGCCAGCCGTAAGCAGGCTGCAAGGTGGTCATTCATGGTTATGGTCAAGGTCATGGTGTGAAAAGGCAGACTCACACAAATATGTTGATCAAAAAAGTGCAGTCAAATTCTGTGCAGTTTGCACAGAATTTGTACCCCAACCTCATAATGAGGTTGGGGTACTTGTCTTACTGCAGTAGATTCCAGAATTGGATCTTCATACCAGGTGTTGCTCTGGATTTCAGCTCAATGTCATTTTGCAGTGATAGGATCTCATTCTCAATAGCACAGATATCCAGGTTGAAGAGTGATGCCACTTTGGACGTTATACAATCCACATCTATATTTTCACCAAATGCCCTTTCGAGTCCTTAGTTACAACCTAGCAACCATACCCCGCATGCGCAGATAGAAAGGGGCGCGTGATTTTTTTTTCCCAGGCAACACACTTTCTTTAAGACTCATTATATCAGAGAATATCCCCGTCAGTTCGGCCGCGGCGCAATGAATGAATAAAAATCCTAAAAAAACAATTATTTTGACAGATGTGCCCAAAGTTACTACTTTACAACCTCGTTGATGACCAACCATTAGAAAGAAATGTACTTTTAAATCAGCCTTGGGTGAAATCTTTCCTGCTGTCAGCTCCCAGACCGTAGTCGAGGAGCACAGGAGAGACGTTCCCTCCAGGGCCGATGTTCTCTCGGGGGTAGCACCCTTCACTTCGACCGGCAGTGGGTCTGCTTATAGGTCGGAATGAAGCGGCCACCGATTATTGAAAGGCTGGGTGCTTTATTCGTAGTTTCACTGACTTAACAGTAGACGTTTGCACAGACACAACCGGACTCGTTCATTCAATAAACTGACATGCGAAACCGCTCGCTCAACTCGCTTGTCCACTCAATCGCTGTCACTCACACACACACTAGCATTCTCGCGCACACACATACGCTACTCTCGTATCAGAAGCATAGTGTGTGCTGAATGCATGTTCATGATACACTTCCTATAGGGGGTAACTACATTGGCATGACACCGGCTTCCTCCATCAAAACATTTCTCGCGATCGACTCCAACTCAACCCGCAATCGACTGGTAGACCGCGATCGACTGGTTGGGCACCCCTGGTCTCCCTCCAAAAAAGCTGATATTTAAAACTCATCTGATAATGCCAGCAGCAGGCATAAAGCTTAGACCAGCTTATTCTCTAAAGAAAGGTTTTGGCAAAGCACAAAACAAAACTGGCAGGAAAAAATGCTTGGGGTGTCTTATAGTTAATAAGCACGTATCAAGTAACTAGACATATTCATATCCAACACTTTGCTGTGACTGAAAAAGTCCTTGGTTCAACCCCCAATGTCCCCCAACCTAACCTTCATACGTCCTTGGGCAACATGCCCAAACGTACCCATACCAACTCCTGCATAAGCTCTTAACTGTATTCACACTCATACTGATTATACAGTAGGATTTTTGCTGCAGTGCAGCTCAGACCAGGGCGCTCCACTGACCTCTGCCCAGGGTATTGACCATATATGGTGTTCCTACAGATGCTCCCAGTGTGTCAGAGGGCAGAGACATTGGCGTGACTCTGGGCCAGATAGGGGTGATGGAGTGTGAGGCCGACGCGGTGCCAGAGGCGGACTTCGAGTGGTACAAAGACGACAGGAGGTAACGTAGTGTTTGTGGGTACTTGTGTTTTAACTGTTGGTGGTTTGTTTCCGTTAATCATATGGGGTCCAATGCTACATGTCCTTCCCTCACTCGTTCAACTCACTTTTCTGTTTCTCTTCACTGTCCATAATGCCGTAACAAACCCATAAAATGTAAATAGTATAAAACAATTTTATTTAACTAGCATATTTGAAATGATATATTTTACATGTTTATTATTCAAAGGGAAATCATGAATATATTCAGTTAAAAGACAAACTGTGCCCTACTGATTGCATCAGCCGTGTGATTTGTCTAAATATGTACGAAAATGTTATCATTCAGGATCTATAATGGCTTCGAGGGCATGGAGATTGAGACCAGCGACTCTCTGTCCAAGCTGACCTTTTTTAACGTTTCCGAGGGTGACTACGGTAACTACACCTGCATCGCTCTCAACAAACTAGGGAGTGCAAACACAAGCTTTCTCTTGTATGGTGAGTACAGCCGCTATATAACATTGTGAATGTTAGTTGCATCGTGAATGTTAGTTACATCGTGAATATTAGTTACATTGTGAATACAAGTTAAATTGTAAATGTTAGTTACATTCTCAATGTAGGTTACATTATGAATGTTAGTTAAATTGTCAATGTTGGTTACATTGTAAAAGTTTGCTACATTCTCCATGTTAGTAACATTGTGAATGTTAGTTCAATTGTCAATGTTAATAACATTGTAAATACTAGCTACATTTTCAATGTAAGTTACATTGTGAATGTTAGGTACTGTGTAAATGTTAGTTACGTTCGCAATGATAGCTACATTGTGAATATTAGTCAAATTGTGAATGTTAGTTACTTTGTATATGTTAGATACATTCCCAATGCTAGTTACAATGTGAATGGTAGTTGCATTGGCATAATGACATATATCATGATGCACACTTCATTCTTAAAAGTATAGTGCAAAGTTAAACAAAAAAAGGTCAGAAAGATTTCTCCATGATTTGTTAGGGCAATGCCAACTTATTTCAAACCTGCACCATGTAACTTTTCCACTCCTGCTATTTATTCCATTCATGTATATCTGACCTATAAAGTTCCTTAAGACTAAAACGCAGCCATCCACAGGTCAATCCATCCAGAGAATGTTTCTCTATCTATCGTTCTACTCTGATCCACCTTTGACCCCCCCCCCCCCCTCCCCCCTAGCTAAAACTGTAGCTACCACTGAAGCCCTCAGGTGCTATTGATAGTAAAACGTACATGGTGCAGGTTTAAATATTGACTTAAATGTTTTCTATGTTTTAAACCAGACACTACACATACAATATACACACACCTGCTGCAACTACTTTATATGAAAATGTCATTCTACCACGTATTTGTCATGCCCTGCACAAGTTTCCTTCCTCCAAGTCTGGTCTAGTCCATGATGTGTGGCTGTTTTGTTTGTTGATGTGTCACTCTGTTCCATTTGTTCCGCTGGTATAGAGGTAATTGAACCCACTAGCTCAACACTGTTGCAAGGTTAGTACTCTGCCGAAGGCGGACTGCATGCGCCTCCGCAACCTGTCTTGCATCCAAACGGCTCTACTGCATGCTAATTCTGCCATAAGCATGGCCATTTTCACAAACTAGGGATACTTACTTTCTCTTGCCAGCGTTTCTGCGCGGGCAGAGAGCAACTGGGTCCGAATCGGGCGGGGAAACAGTAACTTGGATATTGGATTTTTGATCCAATTTCCGAGATGCTAACGAGGAAAAGCATGGCCGTCTCCTCTGTTATTTAAATTTTAGTAAAAACAAAAGGGCGTAAATATTAGTCTCATCTTTAAACTTTCCATACAACTACCTGTTTATACCTGACCTAATGTCAATAAGGTGAGGTGACTCTCATGAGGAATACATTTTAGTTCCTGTGGAAATGGTCTGTTTATGTTTGGCTAACTGTTGTTTTTGTTTTTTTGTCTTTGCGAACCTAACCACCTGTCTCTGTGGCATGACTTCATTATTGTAAATGTTTGCTCTTTCCTCATGTAAGTATATATTTTAAGCTTTTTCTGACCTCAGTTATTGGTAGTCATTGTTACATGCACTGAAGTAAAATGAAACATTTGGGCTCGTGCTTTGTAGCAGGTTACTTTCTACAATTAGTATGTCGTAGATACCACAGAAAGATATAAAAATTCATACTGGTACCATCTCGTTGATCATTGTATCCATGTTACTGCCAAGTAAAGTGTCCGTTCATCAAATCCCATTTAAAGCATCATGATTACATTACATGAATATGGGTCTGGTTGAGGGCTTAATTATTAATCATTTGAAAGACTGTGGATAATCCAGTTATCAGCCTAATTAGCTGGGCGTCCTTTGCAAGTGAGGTACATGGATGTTTAAAGACAAAATAACATTACATTTTGTCCTACTATTTATAGCCATTTAAACCCATTGAAATAGGAAAGCTTACGGTTTAAAATAATTTGGCAACATTTTGTTTATTAGAGTACGTTTATCACTGGATGAGGTTCCTAATTAATTCACATTTCTATAAGACATTTTTAAGCAAGCCATACACTGTTGAAAAAAAAGAAGGAATCGATTTTTGCTCATCCCTTGAAATCAAATATATATATCATGTTTGATCAGTGTCCTTCAGCCAGACACTCCTTTCCACTAACCCTCCCAATGTCTGCTCGCTTGTCTGTTAGTCCAGTATGCAGCAACCTCCCTCGGGGTTGGAGCAATGGAAGGAAATACATCCCTGTGCTGGTCGATTTAAGTATCAAATTAATGAAACATGTCTGGCAGGACGTTCCAGCCAACACCACCACAGTATTACATTTGTATAAGATGTCTTACACGAAATTTCCCAGCTAACGCAGCCCAAAACATTATCATATTTTCCTTTTTACATTTTTAATCAGAGAAAAGCCCGCCATTCTCACTCGCAAGCACTCAGGGCAGAGCCAACAGCCTTTTCTTTCTTTGTGTGATGTTGAGAAAGGGTTGCTTTTGATGCAGTTATAGGAGTCTACAAGGATATATGGCGGCAGACCGAGTCTATTGGATCATCCGTCTGAACACGTGATAATAACAGTGTTTTAAGTACTCTGACGCATTACACGCTAACATAAACCCAGAATTAACAGATGAAAGAACCCTGGAGATGGATGAATTGTCACCCATTTTGCTTACACCTACTCAATATTTTGAAGAAGAATCGCAGGTTTTCTTTTATTTTGTTGCCGTCAAATAAATACATTTAACCTTCTATCTTAAAATATCTAGGAGCATTCAATCTAATTTTGGTTTGATAGGTTTTGGAAAGATCTACTTATTATGCAATTAATTTAATAAAATAATAGTAATTGTCTGGCCTTTTATTTTGTTGCCATCAAATAATTACATTTAACCTTTTATCTTGAAATATCTAGGAGCATTCAATCAAATTTTGGTTTGATAGGTTTTTGGATTAATTTAATAATATAATAGTAATTGTCTGGCCTTTTGAAGTCCATTGAAGTTCTTTACCTAGACATAATCTACCAGAAAACCTTTAAAAAAAAAATCGGACCAGAATATGATTGTTTTTTGGCCCTTAGTCCTCCTGTCACCTATAATAGTCAAACAATATCAAGGGTTAAAAGAAGGATGTTCCAACAGAGCACCTTTCATTGACCTTAGCCACAGGAAAACTGGAAATGCTAAAAGTCATGTTTAGGTGTGAAACCTCATCCTGATGCATCTCTATTCCTCCTCCTCCTCCTCCTCCTTGTTCAGGGCCGAGAGCAGTTCAGGATGGAAGCGGTGGAGTGCAGGGCATGCACTCACCCTCCTGTCTTCTGCTGCTCCTCATAGCCATGCTGCCGTTACTGCTCCGAATCTGAACACCCGATGGCTGAGGGAACACAGTGTGTTTTTGGCGTGTGTTTGCGGGTGTATGTGTGTATTTTCTTCCCTCTCAACTGGAATAATGAACTGCATAAGGTATCCCACCATATCATCACGTTGACCGACCCCCCCGAGAAAAAAAAGAGGAAAATATTGTATGTTTTTCTGTTCATTTGATCAAATTAAGTACAGTATTTCAGTTTTGGGGGATGTAACACGTTTTACAATTTTATGTTATTATATTATGTTAACATGATTTCTTCCCTAAATTATAATACAATGCCCTATTGTTTTTGTTTTTAAGTTGAAAAAAAAACTCTTAAATATGGTGATTCCTATTCAGATGGTCTTAAGTAAAAAAAAGTGTTTTACAGGTATTCATTTAAATGCAAATGTATAGCAAGTGCGAGAGGTTAACCACCATCAAAGGTGAGAGTGGTTAAGTTGCCCAATGGCAACTTCTATTCTTGTCATGTTTTAATGTATACAAATTATGATTCTAACTGTTTGACAGAGCATACTGTTTTTTTATTTTTTTTCCTTGAGATTCATAATGATATATACTTTTATTTGTGATATATTTTATGTGTAACAGATACTTTAAGATGGGGAAAATGACTTAAGATGTAATTATTTAGGAAAATAGCCTAGTTTAATTCTTTTTTTACAAAACAGTCGTTCACAACATGGTGTAAAGAATAACTAAGTAGTTCCAGATGGATGGAAGTATATGAAGTTTTGTCTTTGCCATTGTGTGGAGTAAGATAAGTACAATTTTAAGAAAATACATTTTACTCACATGCCCTTTACGTACTGAAATGTTTTACAAACACGTGTGTGTGTGTGTGTGTGTGTGTGTGTGTGTGTGTGTGTGTGTGTGTGTGTGTGTGTGTGTGTGTGTGTGTGTGTGTGTGTGTGTGTGTGTGTGTGTGTGTGTGTGTGCGCCCGTAAAAGACCCAGTTCATGTTAGGAAAATATAATGATCATAATAAAAGAACATGCCTTGCATGCATTAAGAAACCAATGCCCCAAAGACTGAAGCTGTTTTTACCACACAGTAAATTAGTAGTGCGCCTATTTTGTACCCCTAACAAAAACTAAAGAAGAGGTTAAAAAAATGTAAGTTAAAGTTCAAAGTTAAAAAAAAAACATTTTGTTGTAACCATAACAGAAGATTATAATCAATCAATATCATACATTTTGTGGTCAGGCGGCAGCGTGGTGGATTTCATTTCACTAATTATTCTTGTGTTATTGTGTCGGACGTTGAGGAGACTGCAGGCTTTTGTGTCCCCTTGATCAGCTTGAAGGACAGCTGTATTCATGAGACGACACTGAGCAAAGCATAGTATCACTGCGATATCACGGTGAGGGAAGAGACGCATACAGGATAAGGTGCATCGTACACAAGCAACCCTGTGGTTTCATTCAGTGTTGTTGAATTAGATACATGTGTGTATATATATATGTATATACATGTATGTATGTATATATATATGTGTATATTTATGTTGGTAAACATATATATACCCTTTGAGAGGCAATTAAATGCCACTAAAAATTAGAGGAGACACTTGATGAAACATCTGCTCTATATACGTAGTTTAGACAACAAGCTGTCTCCTTAACCCCTTTGATAGCATTTGAGAGGCAATTAAATGTCACACAAATTGGAGGAGATACTTGATTAAACATCTGCACTATATACGTAGTCTAGTCAACAAGCTGTCTCCTTTACCACTTTGTTTGCTAACAAGCTAAGAATGACTTCAGGATCACAAAGGAGCAGCAGAGGTGTTGATTGAGAAGACTCTATGTTTTTGTTAATTGGTGATATATATACATAGAGAGAGAGCAAACTTGCTCTGTTCTCTTATTTTGTTAGGGTATTCAGAGTTGCTTGAATAGCAACAAAACATTCCACAACATGTATAGTTTTAAAAACATTATGATTTCGGTAAGCCACCAACTACACTCAGAACTCTTG
This sequence comes from Gadus morhua, assembly GCF_902167405.1. Classification (NCBI taxonomy): domain Eukaryota; kingdom Metazoa; phylum Chordata; class Actinopteri; order Gadiformes; family Gadidae; genus Gadus; species Gadus morhua. The sequence continues at coordinate 21,168,647 of NC_044054.1, read as the reverse complement.
AAAATCTCTTCTTTTTTTTTTCAAGATTTGGACTTGTTACATAAATTCTGAATACTGCAAATATTAATACATTCCACCTGTATCTTTTTTGTATGAACTCTAAACTATTAATCAACATTATTGGTGATAGGCCGTTATAACACAGTTCAAATCACATTGGTGTTTTAGAAGATCTTATTCCCAACTAGATATTAAGCAGGACTATAATTGCAGATTGTTTTTTTGCAAATGTTTGTGTATATAAAAGGAAGGAAGGAATTGAAGATACCACTTAGGAGACTACCAAAATTGGATGACAACAAGGACCAAAAATGTGTCACATTTTCGAATTAGTCATCGTTTCTGGCATCATGGTACCACAGTTGGTGATTTGCCCGCTTGCATAGAGCCTACACCACCAGAGCACAGAATGTAGGTCTCTAAGCCCACGTGCAGAATGCATATTCTGCAGAAATATTTCTAAATGAGGTTCCCCAAGAAGTGGAAAGAAAGTTGAGGAGTAGGAAAGTTGTCCCTAATATATGCAGAAACTCAAAGTTTGCTGGTTAAGCTTCATTTAAGTGAAGAAAAGCCTCTTATAGCTTTCCATTTTTTTGGTCATTGAAATCATCCATGCTTGTCAAAAACGTCACAATTTCTAAAGAAAATACATCATTGTAGTATCAAACTTATTAGCTACAGAGCAACCAATGCAGTCAAAGGGTATATGTTGTGTGTATGGTGAATTGGGTACCTAGGTGTATCAGGCAAGATTATCTGTACAACTCACGACAAGATCCTTATGTGATCCCTACCTTTCTACTTTTAATCATTTATGCAAAAAAACGAAACAAAAATGATTACCTTGTTGTGTGCAAATTAAAATGACATGTGATAAAACATACTTATATTACCCATTATATGACTAAATGTGGTATCTTAAATTGTTGTAATCACAATTAGGATGCTCCTCGAGTTGTAAACCTCGGTTTTTTTTTAAAGTTTTCCTCTATTTTTCTGACTTCTGACACGTAACATACACCCCTGTTTGGAAGAACACTTCACTCTGTTTATTTGTAAAAGAAAAATAAATATTGTACTTTTTTTGTTAGGCAGACAAATTCGCATTTTATATAGTCGGGAAATATTTGTCCTAAACCATCGCAATGTAAGAGATGGAAGCAAACTTTGAGGTCTGAAGACCGTAAAAAAATGTGCTTTCTGCCTGTGGGCTCCATCTTTTCTACATCCGCTTGCTGTTACGACACAAGTGGCAGCGGGAGAAACAAAGTCAAAGGGTATAATCAAACTTTGAGACTGAACTCTTCAGCTTAGCCTGCTTCTTAGGGTGGCCCCCATGCAGTCTGAGACTCTGCTGCTTATAGAAGTGTGCGGCTCTCGCGTGGTTTAGGCACATTCGAGGCACAAATACAGTAGAATAATGATGCATTTTTTTCTATATCTGAGTCACTGGTAAATATTGAAACTAATTATGTTCACCGTGTACTCTTCTTTGAGTCAACAGAGTGGTTCATGCATCTCCATCAATACAATAAGCTGTGAATAGAAAATAACAAAAAAACATGCATGTCATTATGACTTGCTTTCTGTAGCAACACTAGCAACAGCTGCTGCTAATGATGCTAGGCCTCCTTTTTGGAAGAGTCTGAAATTAGATGTCATGCTTAATTTGAAATTTGTTTTAACAAATAACAGTTGAGTCGGGTAATTGGCCACCCCTATTGTTATGGCCTTTTTACATTAACTTTTGTTAATTAGGCAGGGAGATATTTTTCAAATTTTCCCCGAAATTAGATGGTAGTCCTTTCTTTCATCGTAATATTTAACAATGAAGAAATATGGTATTTATAAATATTTCTTATATATTTTGTTCTGAGAAGTCTTCTAAACTGTAATTAAATGAAAAACTGTAGTGCTTGGGTATGGTTGATATGTTAACGCTCTGATTTGCATCCATAGTTGGGTCTATGTTGGGTGTACAGTTGATATATTTGATAAAAGGTTCAAAAGACTCCCCCTGCCCCCCCCCAACCTCCCTCCCTCCATCGTATTTCAAGAAGTGTTTCAGAGGCAAGCAGCCATCTTGAAAAATGCTGATCTATTGATTTGAGGGAGACACAAAAAAAAAAAAACAGGGCTTGTATTTGAGCTGCCCTCGACCACTATTGACTTTAGGTGTTGTGTGACATTTGTTCGACTTACATTGAAGTGCGGAGGAGAATCTATATTTAACGTGTACTTGCGTCAGACAAGACAATTCAAACTGGTGTCACGGTAACCTGAGGTATTATGGTAGCAGATGAAGTCTTCGGTTCGGATGTTAATTTCCACATATCGTAACACTCTTGCCAGTTCACAAGGCTCCAGTTGTGTCGGAGTGCTTTGAAAAATGGACTGAGAATTAACATTCTGTTGGACTCCCTGCAATGTATAGCATTGTTGATTTATTTGTATTTTCTTTATGAAAAGTGTGTGCTCATATTTAAGACTGACAATAATAAACTGTTGTATCTTAACACCAAGCTTTTGTTGAGCTTTGTTGAGTGTGGGCAAGAAAAAAAAACGTAGTGTTGTTTTGTCTTTTTATCCTCAACCTCTAAAAACATGAATGTTAAAATGTGTCTGTGCAACCAGTCATATCATCAGCTACAATGCCCCTGAATCCAATGATCTCAGCCAATCAGGAGGAGGATTTGAAAAAACCTCTCTATCACCGCCAGTGAGGGCGCCAACCCACCCCCCCCATTCCCCCCTGGAGCCTTTGCTTTTGAAGTTCATGGTGTCTATGCTACCCTTGGAAGACCTCCTTCTAGACTTTAGTATAGCCTTGTTATCCCTCACACCCCCTCTCTCTCTCCTGCCATTGTGTCATTAGCACAGGGCCGGGGCTGCGCCACGGCAACGCTTTATCCACTCCACAACAATGGCAACTAGCCAGAACCCTGGGAGCCCTATTGATTCCTTTAAAGTCCCCGCAAGTCCTAACCTTGGGATTGGTCTTGTTGTGGTCTGTCCACTACATTGCCAGCGGACGCTAACAGCTATGGTGTTCTGTGCTCTTACCTCCCTCCCCGACCTCGGAGCACGCGGTGTCTTTTTTAAAAGGTTTGTGAGATTATTCACACCGGCTTGTAGGAGCAAGGTAGAGCAGTGCAGATAGAGCTGTTCCCCCAAGGAGGATTCACATTGTAATCATGTGTTGAATATGCAAATTAAACAATACTGTTTGTATCATGTCTTTACCTATGTGTGCAATTATTGCTACTTGTTAAGAGTTATTTTCATTTCTAGATTAGACCTTCTTTTTCATTTTCTAGAGCAACACAAAGTAAGTCAACTTGTTCAGTTTTTTGAGATCATAAATATAAAATCACGATGCAAAATACTTTTACACGGTGGCTTTTTCTTAATGTTTGCTGATAGTTTGTTTACCTTTGATGCAGAAGGTAGGTGGGATGCAACTGTCTCAGGGTTGTGTGTATTCACAGGAGGGAAAAGTGGAATCTGTGATTAACCAATGTTCAGGTAGGAGGATCTCGGCTACCCGCAGCAGAAAGTGTGGGCTTTGGTGTTGCGATTTATGTCCAACTTTCCTGCCGGGTGGCTGGAAATAACATTCTCTGTGTGATGGTTGCACCTTGGAGCTCAGTTGGGATCAGGTTCAGAGGTCAGGAGTGAAATGACTCTTCCTTAACTTCAAGGAGGAGCGCGCTTGGGAGTTTTGATGCCTTCCTTGGATTTGAGATTCATTCTTCTGAGTAATATTGCAAGATTAAATCAAATCTCAAATGTATATGCATACAAATAATTTAATTTGACATGAAGCGTCGGCCAAAGATTTATAGATAAAATAATTCCCATTATAGGCTCATTCAACGCGATCGACTCGGCGGGCTACAATGTTGTAATTAGGTGTCTTGGTCTGCACCACAGCCCTTAAAACACGAAGGCTCCAATCACAGCCATAGTCAGAAAGTTAAGATTAGTTCATGTTTATCAAGATTGGCATGTACATAATTCATAACGTACAGGCTTCATTGACACTGTTCCACGTGAGCCTCGGCATATATTTAATTCACGCAAACATCTGGTCCCTACAGCTGAGGTTGTGGCACACTTTAGAAAAGGTTTACCCGAATGGTGTTTTAAGTGACACCATTCACTAAATTACAGATTGTCTTTCTCCCATTGTTCCCCGAGAGCTAGAAATGTATTGTTCAATTTGCTTATTAGCATGAGTGGACATTCCAAGTCCAAAACCATACCATAACGATACTTTTTATTTGAGAAGTGTATTTCTGCTTTGCTATTTTGTCTGGTTCAATTATGGTTATTTATTAATTTCATTTTCTAACATGAATGGTTTCCTCAACCTTGATGGTTTTATTTTTCTTTCATTATTATATAAAAACACAATAAATCATTCACACAAACATAACCCTTAACACAAAGGTAGCAGGAAAAATAAACCTGGTTGAATTGGTGACAAAACGTTCTACTGTGTTAGTTCAGACCAAACTAATCAAGTTTATTTTGAAGACGCGACTTCAGATGAAACTGTAAATGGAATATAATTTGCATTCTAACCTCAGGTAAATAAGAGGACATTTACAGAAAAAAAGGTTATCTATTATTTTCCAATACAGGTGGTATAAAACATCTTCAAAGAGCTGACTCAAAGTATGAACCTTTCATTTTTTTAAAACAGTGCGTCAAAATAATGTCGTAAGGTACCCTACTTTCGAAGTACTAAAAGGCTACACCTATGTATGGCAACTTAAAATGTACAGATCCAGCTGGCAGGGTAAAACGTTCACAGCCAGTGCTGTAAGCATAACCACCACTTAGAAAGCCATGGTCGACATTTAAGCACCAGAGATGTCATGCTGTCTACATCCTAGACTCAGCCGAGGCAATTTCCAGCCTCATTCCCTCCCATATTATATTTCACCCTAATTAATGTCAAAACAGAGTCAAAATTAACCATCCGTCACCACCGAGCTGTTGAATTCTCATTGCACCTTCCTCGCTTCCTCCCATCTTCAAGGCACAAAAAAACAGTTCAGGCACAAATGACCACAGTAGCTGGTAAACATATTTTTACTTTTGGTGATGCTATCACTTCATTTGTGCACTAATTGGTATATTTAAAGCTCTTTTTTGGTTTATTATTGTGGGTTAGTAGTACATGTTTATGATTGAGTTTGTGTGTTTCGGTTATGTAATCTGCTGAGGCCAGGTTAACAGAGTTGATTGACTGGTGAGCACATGTCTGAATTTGAACTTTCCCCCTTTGGCTTCAGTTGTGTTTCCCCTTTGGGTTGCGTGAATTATAATTTATTTTTCTTTATGCTTTTGGTGCTGTGGCGACATGGTAAGGGTAAATTGTTTTTGGACATTTGTCTGGGGAGCCCGTCGGATCTTGGGGGTTGCCTGCTTGCCGATCTCTTTTCGCTGGTTTTCAGTTCATAAATACCCACTGCAAGCTACATGAAGACTATGGTTGAGATTATTCCATTTTGGATAGGCAGTTATTGAAGTTCTATTTGCATCCCAGTAATCAAAAGTGTTTTGGTATGGCTCCTATCTGTAGTTTTGTTCAGTTTCTCTCTGAGGCAATTTTGAATAGTTGCAAAAGAGACCAACTCTTAAAGCGTGTGGAACATTATGAGGTTGACATTGGGGATAAACAGTTAAAGAGGGATTGAGGGCTGCTTTAATTGAAAGTGGTGGTTTGCCAGCCACAGTGCAGAGCAATACTGCGGTTGAGTTTGTATCTCCATCTGTAGTTCTAACAGTTGAGTAGCAAAAGGAGCTGTCGCTGTTTCAGTTGGAAAGAGATCAATTGGATATGAATAAAGAGCGGCTAAGACAGTCTTTGGAAGAGTTGGTTGGTAGGGAAAGTTGGTTGATAGGGTAATGAGTTGGTTTGTGGGGGGATAAGGTTGATGGTGGGGTGATGAGTCTTTTGAGAACATTGAAAACATGCATATCAATATAATATCAAATATATTTAATACAACTTGGTCATCCTTCAAGGAGGATGCTGTGTGTAACTCTTTGCAACCAACAGCATCATCTATTGCAGTCTGTTTCTCCTCCTCTTAAATTGCTCCTAGGCACAAAGGATGCTTGGGATGGAGTGGCTGATACTGGGGAGTCATGTTGTTTAAAGGTGTGTTTGACTCAATTGAACTGCAAACCTTAATATGGATTTTCAATTTATTATTTTTTCTATCATTTTTCCATACCTAATTTCTTTGGTATTTTTATTCTCTCCATCATTTTTCTATCCCTCCCTTTTTCTTGATTTCTTTATTCGCTCCATCATTTTTCTAGACCGCCCTTTCTCTATCTTTTATTTGCTCCACTTTTCTATCTCTCCGTTTCCCCCCAAAAATTCCTTCTCTCCATAATTTTTCTATACATCCTTTTCCCAAAACATATTCTCTTTCACATTTTTCTGCACCTCCTTTTTCCTAAAAATATATTCTGTCCATACATTTTTATACCTTATTTAGAAAAAAAACCATATTTTTTCTATACCTCCTTTTCTCGATTTTTTATTCTCTCCCTCATTTTTCTATACCTCCTTTTCCCCCAAAAATAAATATACCCTCCATCTTTTTTCTATACGTACATACTTTTCAGGATTTTTTATTCTTATACCTCCTTTTATCGATCGACTTTTCTCTCCATTTTCAATGCCTCCTTTTTTCCCAAAAATATATGCTCTCCATCATTTTTATGGATATATAATATAGGTACATGAGTTTGTGCCCTTTATTCCTTTGGATTCTGTTTATATTCTGTCTATGAGATCCTGTCTTTTGGGGAGTGATGGCCACAGGGTTGCCTCTGTTTTTTGTTGTTTGTGTTGTGTGTATTCTGTACAGGGAGCGTTTGGGCGGAGCCACACCCCTTTGCGAGTACTAACTCACCTGATCAGGCTTGGCTCAAGAGCCTAAAAAGCAGTCCCTCCCTGGATGCAGACGGACATTTTGAATCATTTGTGTTTTGTTTTAGCACTTTATTTCCTCACATACACTCCTCCAAATGCATGCACACACTGCAGACATACTGATCTACTGACAAGCACATTTCAGTATTGCATTCTATATCCTTTATTAAACATTGTGTGTTCAATTCAAGTCTATGGAGGCCGCCCTCGTGTTGTTGCACATCGTTGAGCCAGGTTGTAACATTCAATTTTTTTCGAGCGATCTGATTGGCTGGATAAGAATTTGAGAAAAATAAGGGAAAAGAAAAATGGAGAGAATAAAAAAATTGAGAAAAGGAGGTATGGAAAATTGATGGAGAGAATAAAAAATCTAGAAAAAGGAGGCGGTGAAAAATGATGGAGAGAATAAAAAATCTAGAAAAATGAGGTAGTGAAAAATGATGGAGTGCATATATTTTGGGATACTTTTATGTGAAGGAGGTATAGAGAGAATATATTTTCAGGAAAAATGAGGTATAGAGAGGCATCAGCAGCAGCTGCAAACAAAGATATCCTCCTTTTTAGTGTCTCTAACCAACTGGTTCAACAGCCTTCATGTCTACTTACAAAAAGGAAAAAAACCCACCATGTATTCAAACACCATCAGGGAACGTGCTTGGACAAGCCCTTCCTGGAGTCAGGCAGATAGAGGTAGCCATGGTGGGGCCTGGAATAGCCGAAGATAGCAGAGAGGCTTACGTGTGTTGTCCAATGGCGCCGGCACCCACGGGGGAGAGGCTACAGGGATGGCGCTGGCAAAGACAAGGACATGCTGGCAAGGAGCGACTGCCCACTTGGCTAGCTATCAGTAGGGTGATCTACTTCCCTGCACCACAGAAGACGCAGAGCTCACTTGACAGCGGAAGCCACTTGGTCCAGGCCCAGGCTGAAAGGCCTCCATCATCCCAAGATCCCCTGGAATATTAACAAGAAACCCCCTCCCCTCCCTTCCAAGGGGTGGGAAAACAAACTGGACCGAGATGGGGGTGTGAAACAAAGACTCAAGGCTATTTTCTTGCTTAACGAAAGTCAACAGTAGGAAAGTCGAGAAAATAGGCTAGCGCGTTGACCCTGAAAGGATGTGGGGCTGAGGAGATGTCCAGATGACGTCCGAGAGTCTGTAGATGAGCCAGGGTTCAGTGAGCTGGGCTACTTAACGCGTCTGTTCAGAATGGTCTGGTGGGTTGTCATTAGAAGTGGGATGGAATGAATTAGCCAGTTGTCTCTGCCAAAGCCGCATGTGTCTCGTGTTCTCTATCCAGTCAATATATCCTTCTCCTGGTGAGTCACAGGAAGTGGGGTGGCATCTGCTGGATTTGGCCTCCTGGAGATTCTCTTACAAAATGCTTTTGTCTGGCTTTGTGGTTTGGTAATCCTGCATAGTCTGATATCCGCTTACAAGCACAAAAAAGCCTGTTAAAAAGTACAAAAGTTGGAAAGGAAAGGCCGGCGACAAAGTCATTATTCTCTCAGTGAATTAAATTATGCCATGGTATCCGCTCTGTGTATCCGCTTGAGTAGTTCCGTTTCTGGGGTATTTTAAAATATGCGCCTAATCAAATGACTGCATATTGTTATCCTAAGATATAGCAGACCCTCTGTGAGCCTGTGGGATGTGATCTGTTTTTTGGAGATTATGGCTTTTCTATACATGACCCCTGTAGCAAGCCATACCTCAGGGCTGACTCAAAGAATCAACAACAAGGCAGCTATACTGGGACCACATTTGTATGGTTCTGCTATAACCTAACCTGGTTAAGGCCCACTCTGGTCCCTGGATTTAGGATTACAATACTGTAGTAGATATGTGATCATTACCACCCCTTCATAATAACATCACATTTTCAATTGTGTATTACATTTGTTAAGTTTCTTAAACAAATGTCTTTATTTTGTGAAAGGTTTCCAGATGACCTTGTGTTTTTCAATGAGCACCCAAGCAGTATTATATTCCCTCTGCTAAACCTTCTCAAGAGGCTTGACAAATCCTCAAAATCAATGTGCCTTGTGAACACTGTGTCGCGGCCACACACTGCCTTGAAATTATTATTTAGACTTTTGGTAAAGCTCAGTGTTTGATTTCAATTGTCATTTTGATTTCTCTCCAAACTTTTTGAGTTAAAAAAATAAATAACAAACCATGTGCAAGGTGGCAGTAGCACGAGTTCCTATTATTAGATATTTTGTGGTCAAACAAAAGATTATTTATTCTGTAGAAAGTGGTCACAAATAATTTTAAAATCTTTGGTTAGAATCACAACTGTGGGTGATAGCAATTGCAGATATATCAGCCCTGACAAATATTGGACATTATCAAAAAACATACTTATAAAAGTGATTTAACTCGAGAAAGGCTACACTCTATATTCTGTCGAGAATAGGCTACACGCCTATTCAGAATACAGAATATTGAGGAAAAGCAAAGATAACTTACTCAGGCGAAATATGTTATGAATATATAAAATAAGCTTTCACATTTCCATGTCAAGAATGTCAATATTCACCAGAAGATTTTATTAATATAATTGCAATTTATTTGTCAATGGCAAAGAGAGATAATCTTTCAATTTGCCTATTATTTAACAAGACACTGTTAAATTGAACAAATTAAAATCATTAAATAAACTCCAGTATTTTCGATCCCTCTAAGCCAATATATACATGACTTGAATGTAGAACAGCAAAGTCATTTTAATGTCATTCGTTTTTAATATTAAACCTTAAATGCCATCTTAATTGCTGTGTTATTGAGTCCTGACAGTCCCTCATAAAGTTCAATCTAATTTAGTTCATGGTAGAGGACTTTGGGAAATCGAACAATTATCATGGGCACCAGACAGCCAATTACAACAAGCTGCCTCTTCCTCGTTCATCATCTCATCCTCCTGTCATCATTCTTCCCCCTCCCCCATCCTGTATCAGACCGCTGCCTACCTGTCGTATGGCGCGTATCTGATGCCTTTCAGATTCCTTCTCCCATCACACCCAGCTGTATTCCTCTGTACTTCCTCGGCACTGTCCCTCTCGCAGCTCTTGCGTTATCGTCATCCCCTCCTCCCCAGATGTCTTGTCCTTCTCCACGGTGGTCCCTTCTACACTGTCTCTAGAGACGTCCCGGATGTAGGCCACCATCACTGTGGATTTGAACCCATTCTCTCAATAGATATACGCTAATCTTGGTTACAGCATTGCTAAAAATGTTATAGTGAAACTTATGCTGGGAGACGGCATGGAGCCTGGGCCGGTAACAAATACAGAATGGGGCGGAGCCGCGCCTGCTTTCTTGCTTTGTTACAGGGATATTCTAATGAATAGAAACCCATTCGTGCCGGTGGATTATGCTTTCAAAAGGATTTAATAAGAATGCTGAAGAAGAAAAAAAGACATCTGATTATAAGCTACTGCAGTGTTAGCTCTTGGCTTTGATTTTTATGCAATACAGTCAAAAATTATTCTCAAGCCAGGTCCCGCATTGAAACCGAACTTCATACAACTCAAGTAGGCTAGCACAAAAGTTTCCGGTGCAGGTGCAATCAATGCCACCTTAAGAATATGTGTTTTCCTATTGACAAGCAATATGGTCTACATGTGGTATAAGGGAACAAAAAAAACAAAAAAAACAATCAGCAACCCAAATCCTATTTTGGAACTCAACCACCATCCTGCTTCTGATTCTATACACATGGCCTGATCATCATTTTATGAGGCATATCCAAGGCTTACTTCAGCTGCATGGTCTATGTTGTGCCTTGCCTTGAAATATGTGAGGGCCAGCTTTGACCATAATCCCACACCACTAAATGAGTGTAGCATGTTGAACGTATTTATAGAGCTTTTCAATATTTAATTTTAGCACAAACTATATATAAAAAAAAAAGTGAGCAGTTGAACAAGTTGAAACCAAACTCAAGGCAGCTGTCCCATATAATGTTTTGATCTGTTATGCTGAGAGAGAAATTAGAGAAATACAACTTTTTGTACTGCTTAATCTCTCCCTTCCAACGTCAGTGTAGCAAGAGACCAATAGTATTTGGCTAGATGGCTGGCCGTGATGTTCCGTGTTCAGCCCTGAGGCAGATTGTCACAGCACTTCAGGTTTGTCATGAAACACAAATGGAACATTTCCCTTGCTAGTCATTCTGTCTGCTGCATTGTGCAGTAACCCAATTAGGCTAAATAGTCTGTCGACTCTTGTCATGAAGGGAGCGTTTATTGTTGTTGAATGTCTTTTTTACTACTACCTCAAGCAGCAGTTGGGATTAAGTTTGCTGTATAATATCTGGAATGGGACCATCTATATATTTTTATTGCTAACGATGAAGAGATATGAATACAATGTTGCCATGTTCTGTGCAAATAACCCATCATTTGTAAAATAACAATTCAATTTTTTTTTTTGCCCTTAGCAATATCACTACGTGCAGTATAGTGTAGTTTAACCTTTTATGTTCATTACCCAGTGCTAATATATTTATTCATCAATATTACAGGGAGTCTGGCTCTGCCATATTGGAATTGAACTGACTCAATCCATATCTAAATCGGAAACATTTGTAAACAATAACATCCAACCTAAACATCGCTCAGAACGTTTCCATGAGTGGAGCAAGGGTTGATCACACAACAAATAATTGCAATGAAATCCCAGTTTTAACATTTTATGGACAATTATCTGCAATCAAATGATACAATTATTCCATTCCACAACAGTAATCATTTCCAACTCGATGACCATTGATTCATATTTAACAATGTTTTTTTCCCCAACATTGTACCAAAAACATGTACCAAACAGTTGAACAATGCAGCAGTCAGTGCGGTCATACGTCGTAAGCTCACATGAGACGAGGAGTGTTGTGCATATTTCTCCCAGGATTATGGATTGAACATGTTAACAATATTATTTAATTAAGGAATACAGCAAGAACAACCTTAAATTTTTAGAAAAGCCATTAGACTGTGCTAATACTTTTTCCTTCAAGGCATCATATGCAAAAATACAACTTTTTTTTAATAGGGAATTCAAATAAAGAATGTGGCTAAGGCTTATTGACATCAATATACGTGATTGTATATGGTTTTAACGGGGTATATTTTTTGGAACAATAAGAGTATTAGCTGTTTTTTTATGTTTTCTACTTCCCCTCACATGTTATTTTACATCTTTCCACGAATTTTACCACTGGCTGCTTCACCAACTTCACAAACACTCATCAAAACAGCAACTCTCCCCCTTACTGCCCTCTATCCTCCGCTGTCTAAACTTCTTCCTACCCTAAGTATACAGTCAATTACAGTGCATCATCAAATCATCAAGTCGCTTGTGCTGTATGTGTATGTTATACTCTTTGCTGGAAATGTCTGCATATATCAACTGAGGCAGCCAAAGTAATACCGCCTAAAAAGGACCGCACTCTGGTGTCATTCTAACAGCGTCGCCCTCCATTGTTGAAGATTCCCTTTAAAGAAGGTTGTTGTGTGCGTGGCGGCCCAGAGTACGTGGATTTAGCAGCAGCGTTATAGTTGACCAACCTTTGTTCACTTGTGATAATTGTTTGTGAAACTGTCCGAGACTTGAGACTTGCTTGACGCGGGTCATCCACCCTTACAAAACAAGGTTGGTTTGCTGAATGACTCTACGTCTGAGTAGGAGACTGAAAGTAGCACTGGGACTCATATTTTCTAAAAACATTCAGCCAGAGGCCAGATGCCAGAGATCAGAAATGAATTCACCCAAATGCTCTGGTTGTAATTTGTGTTAGTTTACATTTCTACCAAACATTAACCGGGCAACATAATCAGAATGCTTTATTTTGGGTTATGAAAGCATGGCAATTCTGTCAAAGGTTTTCCACAATTTTTTTTCCACAAAGAAAGCTCTCTTTACAGCCATGCATACACACTTTTGCGGGAGGGATCTCCAACAACAGCGATAAGCAACACACACCCTCACTACGACTGTTTCTAAAAGCAATCGCTCAACAAAACGTTACAGCAGTTCCTGCAGTTTAGAATGGACCTGTGTAGCATGTTTGTCATAGCACAGTGAAGATGTAGCTAACAACATTTAATCTGGCGTTTCTCAATCAGGTTAACCAATGGACCAGCATGGACCATGTACTTGTACTGACGGCGTTACGCTCAGAGGAACAAACCCAGAGTTAAGTTAACGCGTTAGACCTGCAGTGTGAACATTTTGGTGTAGAGCGTCCATTGGGGGCCAAGCCAAATACCTGCCAAACACCACATGCCTAAACAAAAGCTTCATGTCAGCTACAAATTCATCCACTTTGATGCATTTCTTGAGGTACATTCCTGAGGTATTCATGCAACATAGGTGTCATAGGTGACGTACATTTAACCCTCCCCGGGTGGAATAGAAAAATGAAAAGCTGATTTAAAAAGGTCAATCGATTTTTTGTTCTGTGGGTAAATATAGCGAACTAACTAGCGAGTATGAGCTATAAAGCATGTCGTACTTACATTTTATGTTTGGCTAAGGCCTGCATCAAGCGTTTTGTTTCGTGCAAGGTCCCGTATTGCAGATCACAGCTAATCTGTGATGATTCAATTCCCAAAACAAGAAGCCTTTTATGTTGGACAGACTGCCGATGTCCCGTACCCTCTATTCTCCAAACTTTAATCCTCAATGACCTCAAAGAGGCTTTGGCTTTTAAGCTAGAGCTGTGAATGGTGTTGCATCGTTGCCCATACCCTGTGACCTCCAGAGGACAGAACAACGACCTTCGTTGAAAAGATGCTATGTTGTCCTTGTTGCTTTTTCCTTGCCAAGTATCTGCAAAGTGAACTTAAGCTACAGCGTCATGGTTTATGGTTGCCATATTTGGACTTGAGAGTCGATCATGTATGACACTTATGTTACATAAATACTTACGGATAGCTGCTTTCTAACAGTTGGTGTTAAAACATACCAGGTTTAAATACAGTATCATTTTTAAAACAAAGGCTGGAATCCACTGTACACATTTGTACATTCTACGCGCACACACACACACAGACGCACACGCACGCATACAGAAATAAAGATTCTCAAAATGTATTATGTACCATGATGTAGGGCTTTGCCTGAGAAATAATAGTAATATTATTTTATGCAGAACATTGAGTTCATATAGAATGCTTTCATTTTGTGTTGCATACAACTGTAAAAATACAGTAAAATTCACCAATCACATAGCATTTTTTTCCTTTTTATGTTCATTTACTTAAAAAAAATCATACAGAGATTGAACAAGACGTGACACACTAATTATCTTAATGTACACTCCAATATTGGGCAAAAAACTGTCAACTATCAACATTTACATTAATGTTTTAGTTTTTCCCATTTTACATACGAAAGAGGGGAGCGGGGGGGACGGGGGGTTGGGGTGAGGTGGGGACTCTTAGGCCAGCGGCCCTACCATCATCTCTTCAGTGCACGGAATGATTCCCTCCTCCTCCACTGTGGGGCACCCCTTCATCTGGTGGTGGAGTTCATAGCCCGGTGTAAAACCAGGACAAACACACACACACACACACACACACACACACACACACACACACACACACACACACACACACACACACGTACACATACACGTCCACACACACACACACACACACACACACACACACACACACACACACACACACTACGTACACACACACACGTCCACACACCCAGATACACACAAACATACACACATACACACACATACCCCAACACACACACTTCCAAGGGAGGACCACTGCTGTTTCTGGGCTTTCTGTTCATCTTCGTATTCGACCGTTAGTCTGGAGGGAGGGAGGGTGGCCGTGACTCACATCAGAACTTGAGGAGGTGCAATAAGGTGACGGTCAGAGCCAGGCTTTGGGCGCAGTAGGGCGACAGAGCAGCGCCATTGACATCATGCATGGCACCTGGTCCTGCGGAGCAAAAGCGTTCCCTCATGGGTTACTATGCCAACCGCGTGGGCTATAATTGACTCATTGAGAATTTTTAATTCCCATCCGAGTAAATGTTCACCATGATAACATTTATACATTAATACATTAATTTCTTACGTGATGGTACTTCATTCATCTGTCATTTACTTTGCATAATGTTATTAACAGGCTATCTAGGTGGCCGTTAAGCATCGGAAAAACATATTCCATGAAAACTATTGCATATGTCATTTCAGTCCGTTTCTCCTCAAGCTCTGTAGCCAGGAGGCAATATGTAGCCATGTTGCCTCCTGGCTACATATTTTAGAGGGAACCAATTAACGTACACACATAGCGGTGACGCTGCCCGCTGAATGAAGCTATGGCATTCTGGACGTTGAGGAAGTAAATTCAAACCACGTCCATGTATCCCAATAAGTCTTTCTACAGAAATGTGTAGATCCATCCCCCTGTGGTATGTTATCGTTGTTTTACACTCCTAGACCCTGTTGTCCATCTCTTTCGCACATATTTCTCCGCCTTCACGGGAATCGAACCCAGGGGTCGCTGCTTGGCGTATCACCTACGTGGTCAGATTGAGGCACTGTGCTGTCGTCTTCGCAACAACTTCTGAATATAATACCTGGTTGGTGGTTTGAATTCAAAGCTAAGTGAGTGAATCCCCTTACCATATAGGATTATGCTGGCGTTGGTGATCCCCATCTTGTTCATGGCCACACACGTGTAGTTCCCGTAATCTTCTTCTGAGACGTTGAAGAACACAAGCATGGATATTTTCCCCTGGTTCTCTATCTTCACGCCGTTCAGCCCGTTGAAAAGCCTGCAGGACAAACAGATGAGAGGGACGTTCTGAGATATCTACATTTGTTTCCCATGATTCTCTGAATTTCCGTTGTGGTAATCCATAAATTATGTGTACTGGGCTCTTGTGGTCACACACACTCCTGTTCAACCCATTGAAAACCCTGCAGGAAAAACAGACAAGACTGGTGTTTTAAGATGTCAAAGTCTGTCCAGTGTTTCTTTGAATATTTGTTGTTGTGATCCAGGTTGGATTAGTACTGGGCGTCTGAGGTTGTATCTGTATATGTATAGAAGGTCACATGTATGGAATATTTATATGTGTA
The DNA here is from genome assembly GCF_902167405.1 of Gadus morhua. Lineage (NCBI taxonomy): Eukaryota > Metazoa > Chordata > Actinopteri > Gadiformes > Gadidae > Gadus > Gadus morhua. The sequence continues at coordinate 21,152,570 of NC_044054.1, read as the reverse complement.
TGAGGTCATGTACTGTGTATGGACAGGAATATTATTGTGCATATTACATAACGCCTACCACACATCTGACACTGGTACAGGCATGAGCCCTTCTTTTTGTCTTCATTGTAAGCTTTAAAGTCATGGAAATGACATTCACTAAAATCTACATGAATAAATATGTGAAATTCAATAAAAATCAATAAAATGAACGGAAATTAGATGTACTAAAATCCAAAAATTAAAATGTGAAATTCAATCAAATAAAACGAACAGCAAAAAAATCCCTGAAAAAAAAATAAATTACATAACTGAATATATGTGGTTCGCAAAAGGTTGCGACACTGTTTCCGTCTTCATTTCCCTCTAACCATTTGATTATTCCCTGCTTTTGAATGCAAATGTGGGAAAAACATTGTTTTTTTCCCCTTAGTTTCCTGAGTTGTGTGTGGTTGTCTCGGAGACTAACGGTACGGCTGTCAGCGTCAAGCGCCATTTCCCTCAGTGACATGCCCCATGTACATACTGTATCATCCCACCACCTAGGGGTCCCTGCTCAGCTCATCCTTCAGCTCATGGTCTTCATTCAAAAAGCCTATTATACTCCATCTTCCCCAGCCCCCGCAGCAACGCGCCCAATCAATTCCACTGGGGGATAAATAATAACTTTTTTCCCTTCTTTTTCTTTTTGGGGTTCTTTTTCCTAATTCCGTGCAAAATTGCTGTTTTGCACCTAATTTGACTTTGAGAAGAGTGAGAGCCCATCCCCGTAAGTGCTCCATTTTGCCAACGATGAGGAACCAAAAACACACAAGACGAATGAGCTTTGAAATGGAGAGTCCTTTGTGGTGCTACGTCCCCGACTCCCCACCCCCTGATCCCCGTCATCCAATAAGGGCTCAGGAATATCCGCCATTTTTCCATTTGTTGAATTTGATTGGCTCTTCCATATGCTGTACGTTGCCTGGACACGGGTGTCTTTATGGCTGATGGAGACTAATGACCCTGAGTGGAAACGTCTGGACCAAGAGCCACTCGCCTGCGGTCTTCTTTGTACCACTCAAAGTCTGGTCTGGGAACCGCGGAGGCTTCGCATTGGAGAATGCCCTTCTGTCCCACGGGTGTGCCGGTGGTCCGGGCCTTGGAGATGGACGGAGGGTCTGTTGGGATAAAAATGGGTTACAAAAAAGTGTAATCTCTGCAAAATGTCTAACTTTTTATGGCTTTTCACCATCTTTCATTGGTGTGAGACAACTGGCAGAGACGGTTATATCATTATTACCTTTATCCTGTCAAAGGAACAAGGTGTGTGTGTGTGTGTGTGTGTCTGAGTCTGTATGTGTTTGTGTGTGTGTGTGTCTGTGTGTGCGTCCAGCCTAGGACAATAACATAATGTATGTACTGTATGGACTGGTGTGTTTCTGTGTGTCTGTCAGGTCCTCACAGTTGACGACGACCTGCACGGTCCTGGTATCAGGGGTGGAGATGTCATTGGAGGCCATGCACTCGTATGATCCTGACTGCTCTTTGGTGATGCCTCTCAGCTCCAGGTGTTCCCCGTCCATGACAAACTTGCGTACACCTGTGGAGAAGGGCAGAGAAAGGCATCGGTCAACGGTGGATGAAAAGATCGGTCTAGTGGCGCTCCCTTTTGGGATGGTGAGCACCTCCTCCTCCCCGAATCCCGGCATCCAACCTCGCCCTTGGTCTTGTTTGTGTACTTTCTCATACAGTTCTTCCAGCTCAAAAGACAATTAGATTAGTCCAAAGACTCAAATGTCAGATGACTGAAGACCATGAATCGCCCATAGAAGTGAAGCATTTTACTTATTGCATGCACTGCATTTGGACATGCTATTGAACAAGTCATTAGATGCTAGGTGTCTCCCTAACTGACCTCCCTTCAGCTAGGATAGCATTCATAGCTCTGAATGCTGATGACTCCAACCAGACAGATGCACTGGACAACATGGACAACCACACGGCAAGATAAACAAATACTAAGTCCCTTGCAATCGAATGTAAACTTTATGTTGTCCTTCGTTATTCATGATGTTAATCTTCTGCAGGTTTGCTAAACGTACACAAACCAATGGCAGTGAATGAGATGTTCAGGGACGAATAATGAATAAATAGATAATAAAAAAAATATTCACACATTTAAATGGATTTATTCTTTGTCCACATGCTCTCAACATAAACCAGTCCAATCTGGGTGATTACTAATAGCAGAGATCCAAGCCATAATTTTCTTTGAAAGTTTCAGATAGATTTTCTACGGATTTTCTTTCTCAGGTATAGGATTCAACCCCTGCACAATTATCAATAAGGAAATGTTGGAGCTCAAAGTATGGTGGCTGGCTTTGCATGCCTACAGGAAGCAGCAGCAGACAGCTCGGGGCATGGTGTAATTACCCAAAGAAAACAAACAAAAAGTGCTTTGAAAGCAGCACACTTGAGTCAAACCACAAATCACTGGCAGACACTGGCACTGTTAAGAGCACGTTTGCGGTGGCAGAGAGACCCTTCTCGAGCGTGGGTGGCGGGAATGGATCAGAGCACTAATCCCAATCAGTAGAAATGTCAATCCGGCAATATCGCTGCATTAGCATAACACCATTATGTTTGCTTCCAAATCCCACAAACGCCTGTTGTTGCTCCTGGCGGAGGACTACTTGGGAGGGAGCAGCCGAGGAAATAATCAGCTTGTCGCATGTAACTCAATGTGCTGGAGCGCCCATGGAAGTGCTCGCACAGGTAATTGACAATTTTTAATCATGAATAACTATATTAGGGAGATCAAGTGTGACAAAGTGTGCGAGTGTCGCAGAGTTACTCAGTGTCGCTAGGTTGTTGTAACATGCGTGCAGGCTCGTCAGCCGTCGGTGATATCCCAAAGTTCAAATGTGATTACAATGTGACAGCCGATGTTATGTCATAATTACCAGTGTGGTGCGCTTGGTGACTGATTGAAAGTTGGAATACTACTGAAACAGAAAATAATCATAATCATCGTAATTATATAGTAACAACTAGAGCTGTGCATTATTCTTAAAGAGCGAAAAATAAACAAATTACATTTTCAGGAACCTTGAAATATGACCCGTATTCAGCCCATCCCCGGTAGCCTTAAGGGCCCCTTCCTGGGGTTGTTTCCCAACTGAGATCCCCCCCGGGGTCCTATTATGAGAACATGCACCCTTGGGCCCTTTGCGGCTCTTGGAGGGTCCTCGGAAAGTTGGCAAGATAGTTTTGGAAACATAATAAATGAATTTGATTCCTAAAGACAATTATAACATCCAACCATGTCTTTGTGGTGCAGTGGAGAGTGTTATCGGGTATCAGTTTTGATACAACTCAACGAGGGATATCTCCATGGAAACCAAACGTAAAAATAATTTTTAGGATTGGAATAATGTTGTGCTAATTAGAACGCCAATTATAACCTTTGACCATGACAAACCAGGCTTTTCGGTGGCGCAGTGGAGAGAGTTGGAGGAAATCAACCCTCACCTCAAAAGTCTGCCTTTGCCGCTCTCCAAGGAAAAATGATGTTGACTTGAATTGTAATGACAATTATAACCTCCGACCATGTCATTGACTTTTTCCTGGTGGTGCAGCAGCAGAAAGAGCTGTTGGTTATCACTTCTGGAGACCCGGGTTTAAGACCCTCCAAAGGGATTTCTCGAAGTAAACCTTATAAGATGATGTCCTGCTAATTGTAATGTTAATTAGAACTTGCTGCCAGATCAAATAAGGCATGTCCGTGGTGGAGAGAGTTATTGGTTATCAGCCTGGGAGACCTGGGTTCAAGTCCGGCCTGGGCTGCTATCCATGGTACCATAAAAATCACATGAATTTTTTTGATTTCCTTTGAGTTCCTCCTATATGGCATAGATAATAACACTACGGAGAGAATGAGGAAAATCTAAAAACAGCGAAAAATGATTGAGAATATTGAGCAATAAAAGATTTAGAGAACGAGAACGAGAACAAAGAAAGAATGAAAAGAGAAAAAGGGGTTTGATACCTTGCCTCAAGAGGAGACTCTAACATACCGAAAAACACACACCCAAACCTCTATCTCTTTCCTGGTCGTCCTCTGTGAGTGAAGATAAAGCCTGCTCTTTGGACAGGAGGTAATTAGTGCATGACTGAATGGGAGCTGCTAATTACCAAATATCACCTGGCAAAGGAATTCCTGCTTCAGCAGTGTCTAAAGAAAACGGCACCTTTAGAACTAGGATTTACGACATCTAAATGGTTATTATATGTGTAGCATTATAATAATGTAATTATTGGACCTTATTCGTTTTGAAACCCACTTCCACATTCATTATAAAGGGTTCCATCTCAGTGGCACCTCATTGCTAAATCTAGGGATAGATATCTCAAAGTGGTACGTTGCACATATCCTATTCATTCCTAGCCTGTGAACCAGACAAATCTGCAGGCTCATGTGCTCTGGCCTGTGTATCTGGCCCCCCTCCTGCTCAGACACATTCACCAGCAGACCGGGCCTGCTTGGCCTGACACACCGGCTAATCTAGAATGGGGCGGTTCTGATATGATGACTGTACAGAGTGTTTTCAAAAACAAACAAGATGGCTGCAGCTGATGTGTCTGTTCATTTCTCAGCAGACATTGCATTTCTCTGTGGATTGGTTCTCGGTCCAGAGATTCATTTGTGTCCAGAGGCTTCGCAGTTTGCGGCCGTTGATAACGCCCATTGGGAATCGACATTGAACTGAGGGATTTTCTGACTTATACACATTGGCCTGGCAATTTATGGCTTATTAACTCCACTATAAGCTTCCAAATTTTATTTAGTAGTATGAAGAACGACAACTCAATTTTGTGACTATAAATATGACTATGTATATCATACCTGAATTGTGGATTATTATTATTAATTTATAATTTATATAAAATAATTCATGAATAATCGTTATTATTAAATGAGCATTCCATAGAGAGCTGTCTCGGCGCTCCTTGAACCCACGTTGGGTTCAGATCCCCAACAGCTCTCTCCCCTGCGTCATCGAGACGCCGCTACTGATCGTGTCCCAGGTTATAATCAACATTACAATCCACATGACATTGTGACATTTCCAAAATGTCATCGTTGTATTAGGTGAGGTGTTAGGTGCAGAAAATCTTGTCAGAATGTAATTATAAGACACCAGATTACCAGAAATGTTGGCTTGCCCACACAAGTATTAGAGCAATAATAATAATCCTTCCATACTCTGAAATTGTCATGTAAACGATAGATCCTTAACTGGATCTTACTTGATCTAGTACAAGCACCTTTACATCTAAGGTGCACTATGCCAAATAGTAATACAAAAACAAAAGATAATTCAAATATAATATACCCAATACACAAGTCAAGCAACCACAAGCAATCCACCTATTCATGCAGTGTACCCCAAACATATGAAAGCAGAGTGCCTGCATCAGGAAAGCGTGGCTGGGTAACTAATAACTGAGTCATCATTGCACAGGATGGCATCCGGCACAAATGAGCATCTAAAAACACTCGGTGGATGAGCTCGTCGGTATAGACCATTAGCTTAAGGAGCTTTGAGGCAGACAAGGCACTCTGCCCTCCTTCTGGATGGATTACCGCAGGCTTTCTCCTTTAAATACGTCCGACTCTTCCCCCGGTCCTTCGGGTCTGAAAATATATTTTGAGAATGGTAAATGATACCTCGCTTGTTGGATAGTGTAATTCCCCGGGTTGTTGTATGTTGAGTATGAACGGAGGAGAGCACAAGTAGGTCCTCCTTTTGTAGGAGATCTTGTACACAAGTCTATATGTATACATTATGTACATATATATATGTACATAATATATATATGCATATATATATATGGAAAATATATATACATATACTTTAGCTATTCATATATACATTTGTTCAATCAGCCTGTCCACCAGCACTCTGCTGCCTGGCATACACAATGAGGGCTGTCTGGAGGAGCTAATCCATTGCTGAGCCGCTGCTTGATCCAGTGGTCAAATATCTCCACAGGAAAGGACTGGAGAACACCTCACTCAATCACCTCCCAGCGCCGCCCCCCAACCCCCCCCCCTCGTCTGATAATCACGCCGTGTCCTTTCCCGCCTCGACACGGATCACTGGCGCTCCGGCATTTCAGACTCCAGCTGCTGTGCATTACCACCAACATCAGGGAACCAACGTTTCAGTGAAGTGCACTTACTCCCCTTAGCAAAGTACCCTCAGTGTATTTTGTGTGCTGTCCTCGGTTTTTTCTCCCCCTTTTTTTAAATTGGAGGGAGGTTCAGGGCTGGTGGGGGGGGGGGGGGGGGGGGGGGGAGGAGGAGGAAATAAACCTTCCCAGGTTGTGATAAAAAAAAAAAAAGCAGAAAGAGATCCACTTGGATGTCTACACCCGAGGGGTGCAGGCGTGTTGGGAGTCGGTGACGGAGATCAGCTGCTAAGTCCCAGAGCTCCACGGTCCCTAACCACCGGAGAGAGCCGAGCATCGCGCCGTCCCCAGGGGTGAATCCTGCAGCACTCAGCGCACAACCTCTGGCCCTGTTTCATAGCTCTGCTCTGCAGCTGCCTCCACCGCACCCAGGCTGCCGGTGTGTTCATCTCCTCTCTCTCTCCTCCGGGGAGATGGACTTTCTGCAGACATATGGCTTTTTCCCTCCTTCTGCCTGGATATGGGATGCAAGCACAGCCCTCCCTGCCCTGGGCACTTGTCTGGATGGTGGAGTGGAGTACAACAGAAACAGCATGTCCCTTGTCATATTTCCTGCTGGCCAATGGCCTCATTATCTCCGTCTGCAAGTGTTTGTCTCTCACACGCTCTGCTTACTGTGAAGTGCTCTACGGTGACTGTATCGCATCGCGGATGGGGATTGAGACGACCCAGAACGCTTTGGAAGAGAGGCTGTCTTTAAGGCGAGCCACCACAGGTTGAAGACTCCAAAGAACGACCCGACGAGAACGCTTAACAAAAGAAGAGGGTGGTGAGGGGTGGGGGGAGCAGCTGATAGAACACAGGGCCAATACCAGAGCCAAAACAACCATCGCTGTGCAAGCACATCCATTCCAGAAGGGGTAACTATGTAGCCCGTAGCCACAGGCTAAATGTATGTTGTTGAAAACACAGCCGAAGCGAGGGGGCCGGTGAGTGAAGACCCCTCGGATAACCGTCTCACACCTCGCTGCTTCCTCATGTACTTCCACTGGGATTTCATTTTCTGTGAGATGGTTTTGTAGTCCTACTCTGTCGGGACTCTCTATCCCATAATGCCATGGATCCACTATACATTGCCTTTCACTGGGCGAATAAATTAAAAAACATTTTGAAATTGAGCATGGCAGTTTTTGATGGTGGGGTTTCCTTTGCAACATTAACGGATTTGATTTAACAGAACACAAACCTTCAGCGATGATACCTTCACTTCTCTTGTCACTGATTTTCTTATGTAGTGGTTTGACAAAGAGCAAGAAAAACCGAACGCTATTAGGCCTTAAGATGATAATCAAGTTGAGTGATGATAAGGGGCCATTACAGTCATTACTGTTTGCTGTGACTTACTATAAAAATGGTCTCCTTCTTACTATAAGGTATGTAGTTGTATAATGCTTCAAAGAATCCTAGTAAACCTTGGGAAATGTCAAGCTATCGCTCAGACATGTATAGGTACCAATCCACAGGCATTGAATTCAAAAACAGATTATTTGACCCACCCTGTGGAGCTTTTAGGAAAGCCAGAGCCCATAGGTGGCTGGCGTTGAACCGCATATTACATCTGACACGCTCTTTAACCTGTCGTCGCCTGTCAGGTATGTAGTTCTTTGTTGCAACATGAATTTTAACCACGGTTAAAGTAATTGCCACTGAAACACTGTAATAACAGAAATTATGAGCATGTTGATGTGCCGAGGATTACATTTCTTCCTTTTTGCCTTTGTACTTCGAAACAGAGAGATTTTATTAGCTTCCTCCCCAAGGAAATGTTGTACTTCTTCGAAAATAACATATTATCTTTGTTCTAATGAAAATAGACAGAATATCTCAACAACTGTTCTATCAATGGACTATCTCAAAATATATGGCAATGAGCAGTTCCTTGTTCATCGTCAATAACATTACAACAGCCAAACAACACCCTACTATTCTGGTGAAGGTGAAACTCTTATGCAGGTGATATACTTTAACGCTGTATAACCAATAAAATCCCTAAACATAAAATCAGCTCCAGCACCACAGTTCAATTTAGGTCAACAGTGTTAACATGGTGAATACAGATAGACATTGCCAATCGTATCCGTGCCAAGGATTCTGTAGGTCATCTACACCACAATATACACTGTATATAATCATTGTATTTTTGTGCTATTTTTGATGGACTTATGTTTCTTGCATTTAGAATATATCACCAGGCCCGTGGGTCCTACTTACTAACCCCATGCTAACTTGTTCCACTGTGAGTCATGTGGTCATCTTGATGAATGGCCACAAGATGCTCAACCGCTGTACCTAATGAGGATGCTGTGGTGTCACCCCTCCACCCCTGTAGAGCCTCACCGTCTTCTTATCTTACCTGGGGGCTGTCCCTTAAAAAAACAGGAAACACTACCATTTCTTATAGATTAAGCCTCCAATCTCCTGGTTGTCTTCCCCCCTCTCCAATAGGACCTCTGGCAATATGACAAGTACAATACTTAAAATCATTGCCTTTGAAATGAATTAGTAAGGAAATGAAGAACCTTCTCTTTTTACGGTTACTGTGCAATGCGTACTTTAGAAAGCAAAACTTAATAGGTCTCCTGGCAGAGATAGATAATTGAACAGTTAGTAAAATCTGGCCCCTGTCCCTCCACTATATTACATCATTATGCTGTGTTAGTTATATTATATTTAAATGACATTTGACCAGATCATTTGTCAATCTTTTAGTACCAATTTAAAAGCAGCATATGTTTACAAATTTACTGTGTGGCTATTTAAATGATGAATCAGAAAATATGGTATGTTTTTGGCTTATTGTTGGTGAGTGAACAGACAATTAGGCCCATGTAAAACGTGATTTTTCCATTACAATACTATACACATGTTATTGAATGTGTTTACAGAATACAATTCTATATACATTTAAAAGGGCTTTTTTGACACAGTCTGAACGGCTTTAACAGCGTTGCCAGGATGATTAAAACAAATAATCAGTAATTGTATGTGTTAACAATGATTTACAATAAAACATTTGGTCTAGGCTGGGTGCATAAAAATGTTAGAAAGAGCTAGATTTAGCAGTACACATAGGTTAATAACTGTTTAAGTTTGCATATGGAATATTGGAAAGCCTGCACTTTCAGGACATTTCTATTGTGCGTGATTAAATTCAGTGTTAGCTCATTAAGTGCCTAGTTGAGACAAACTTTTTTAATGATGTAATCTTCTGCATAAAATACTGTCAAACATTCATAAATTGTACAAAGAGAAGGCTACAAATCATGGAATAATTTACATGCATTTGATCCTATACAACTCATGAATATTAAACACTTTTGCAACTCTTAGAAGAAACGTACTTCAAAACAGTATGAATTACGCACTGTTTTTCAACATTTAATCCTCGGTTTGAACTCTTAAGCACTGAACCGTGGCCTGCAACAGCTAAAACACGTTAGCATTCATTCAGAACATTGTGGGATTTGAATGTATTATGCAAAGAATGTTTTGGCAGCGGAAAGGTGAACAAGGTATCAGCCTTCTGTCACTAGCCATTTAATTCCTGTATGATTTGTGCCATATGCCCTTTAAAGCTCAAGTGGCCATTAAGCATGCATGTCAAATATTAACCATCGTAGCTTCACCCGTTAACCATCTGTCTGGGTGTAAAAATAGAGAAACTGTTTTGGATTCGGTTGACTTTGGAAACAAAAGGTTGTTTGATGAAATTCAAATCAGTAGGAAAATCTTTGCAACACATCCTCCAAAAAAAGTGTCAGAAATATTATTCTCTGCACTATTTGCATCCACTGACTGAAATACACTCACAAATAACAATGCCTTACTTATACTTTATTTTGTCTGGTTCACCGCATGTTCGACACTGAATCCTTTGGAAAACCGGGTCTACTGCCAATTATCAGTTATCAGCCAAATGCTTGGCTGTGAATGGGGCAATAATGAGCCGCTGAAAACAGTGGCTGGCAGGCAGGAGGCAGCAGGTCCCGGATGGGCCCTTTGGGACGGGGCCCAGAAGCCTAAAGGTCACCCATTCTCCTACAACATTGAGCTGGAGCCCAACCGAATCCAAACTCAATTATTAGTAGTAGCAATTCTGGAATTCATTTTTCTATGCACATTTTATAATAACATTTGGACGAGCTCTAGTCCAATTGTGCTGTGATTTGGTGGGTAAAAACTGAGAAAACCGTCAGTGCTGCACATTGGGTTTGTTGGAATGGTTTGGGTCTGGCCTGAATATCCCTACGCTGTCGGACACAGACAGTAGTCTGTGTCCGGACGATTAGGGGATATTCAGACCCCATGGTCTCATTGATTTGGGACGGCGTCCACAATTGCTGGGCCACCCACTTGACTGCTTCGGACATCATTGTTGACTGAGTGGTTTAAATGACTTCTGTGCAAGCAAACCAAGGAGAGCGAGATGTCATTTGGCAACATCAGCTTCGTTGAGAAAACAAACAATGGAGGCCTCCTGTGTAGTCAAGGTTTGATGGATGGGTGTAAATGTGAAGAGGTGAGACAGGGCTGGTGGAGGGGTTGGGATGGTGGAGGCTGTCGCTGGGGTCTTCACAGTAAAAACAGGACATGGTACAATGTGTATGTTGTCAGGTAGCATTGCAAAAATCATTTGGATGGAATGTGCTATCTGGATTTGGCGAGAAACATTTTAGCTGGTTATGTTGACTTCGAGCTTCTGTGTACGCATAGTATATATTTATTTCAGAATATGTGATAATTATCTCAAATTCATGAAATTCATGAAATTATCTCAAATTCCCTCGGTCAAAATTAAAACATCTCTTGTACGTGGGACAACTCAAATTAGATAACATTAAATTTAATTATTATATTGCATTACCGATTGTTTTAGGTAGACAGGAATGGATGTGTATCTCAAATGCAGATATGATTCGGATACACCTTTCCAAGTTTTACCCTTCCAAATGTCATCGAATGCTATTCTTATATTATTCAACCCGTTTTTAAATATGTAACGGCTCTGTCAGCTAGCCAGCCTCTGGTTACTTCTGGGCTTTCCAAAATCTGCACACTTCTCTTCCCACCGCATAATCAATGTACGGTTAAATTATATCAACCCTTTCTGTCTTTTGAGGGCTTGACTGAAGAGCCTATTAACCTACAACTTAAGGAGGCTATTTGTATTTGAACAACATACTTGAGGTCGACTGGTAGCAGACATTATCAGTTAAAGCAACTCAAAAAAAAGCTTCAAGAGGGCCATCAAGAAGACCATAATCTCATTATATTTTCCAACTACGGCAAGCGACTCAGACCAAATCACCAAAACAAATCAAATACCCTAGATCAGGGTACGTACGATCTGGGGGTGCGGGGCAAGGGTGATGGATGAGGAACGAATAAGTTATGCTAAAACCCTTTGTAAGTACTCATGGGCTAATATCCTTGGCGTTACTCTTCAGCTAGCTTCATGTCGCTACACTATGCGCTACTAGAACAACAGCCCTCTCATGACACTTAAGAGTGTCAACGTGTCAGAGAAGCACGCCTGTCAACCTCTGAGCACTGAGGAGTCTAATCCCAAGTGGTATTTAGTGTTTCACCTAAGCATCGCGGTAATACCCTTGCGTTTGTGCCACATCAAGCTAATAATGGCCGCCTGATGATAATTAATTACGAGCTACCAGGCAACGCGTTCATGCACACTTTCTCCCCGCCGCACCCCGTGGCACCGGAGACGAGTCGGCATGGCGACGGCCATAGTCACACATGTGAAACATTGAACGAAGAAGAAGAGGAGCAAACTGGGAATACACGCAGCATTCAGGCCTCATCAGATGCGCGGCTAATCTGATAACGCGGAGTGAGAGAGCGAAGGGGTGTGAGGTGCATCGGAGGATGTCTCGGTAATGATGTGATATGAGCTTGGGGAGGAGGAGCCGGGGACCCTCTCAGGAGACAGAACAAGCCATTAGCCACTGCTCGAGTGACAAGGAGGTGAAAAAAAATCTATTACTATTGAACAGTTCATTAATGTTGGGCCGATTTCTTTTTCTTTTCAATGGCTCTTAGACGAGAGTGTTTTGCAAAGTATGCCCAGAAGGGGTTTTGCTCTGCAGGTAGCTGTTGGGGGCAGCTGGTGTCGAAGAAACAAAAGCATTATGCTCTCACTGCTTAGACAGAACAAGGTTAGAGGGCTCCTGGATCAAAGGCATACAGTCATTACTTTAGAGGTCTGTGTAGTCAAGTATTAATGCACTGTGTTATGCAGAACAGTGCATATTTGAGTGGAGAACTAATCAAAAAGTGAGCGTTCTCATTTCGGAAACCGAGGCCATGCAGTTGGAAGAGTCGCTGGCTGTGACATGACTAAGTCCTAACAATAAATAGTATGTTTCCTGGGGGCGCTCGCTAAAACTTGTTCTGACAGCTGTCTCCACCTACAAGGTTAACTGGTGGAAATCTGTTCCCTCACTTGGGCCTGACAGCAGCCGTTGTTTTTCTATGTTGCGTCCCAAATAATATTTTTTTTTTTTGCAATAGCTTAGGACACCCTCCTTTGAATTAATTAAGAGCTTGTTTTTCAAAGACAGGCTACTTTAATCCAGCTACCTGATGCCAAGTCACCTGGCTTCCTTAAGTTTAGATTGTCAAACTGATGGTAAAACTGTTTATGATTCAATATTTGCAGCTATGGCCTCAACACAGATTTACTTCCAGTCGTCCAAGAAGCCATGCTTAACCTTCAACAACACTTTATCTGCTGCTGTGCTCCGTCATAAAGAAAAGCAATAACTAAGTGCTGACATATTGGCCTGAGAGAGGATTGGCTTGCCAACATTTTTTTCTCAAAGATATTAAGAAGTTTTGAGTGCACACAAAACATATCTTTTTTTAATGATTATTTAGTTTTGTGATTCTCCAGAGCTTTTTGTTAACTCCAAATCGTTATTAAAAAATAAATAAAAAGTTTATCCGCAAATCCCAAACATATATCTCTTTAAAAAACCTGACCTGCCCACACAACACCAGTTTCCTTGCATGTTTGGAAGCTGAGTGAGGGGGACGCACCGGGAATGACCGACAGCTACAAGCAAGTGCCGGTTATACTCCAACACACCCATTTGTAGCATTGGTTGCCGACAAAATGAAAAATGATCACAACAGTGAACGGCGGGCCTGAGGTGCTGGCTCCACTGCAAGGAATGATGGAGGGTCTGATGCTGGGAAAAAGACCCCACACAACCCCCGGAGTTCCCTGTGCCTATTGAACATCTCATTGGCTGCCATGTGTAGTTAGGAGGAAAAGTCTGTTAAGCTTTTGATACCAACAGCACTTTGGACTGGTCTGGGTGATAAACATGATGTTAATCTTTGCATTAGTCCCATCGATAGGCACAATACAATCCTTCAAAGAAGTTGCACAAGTTAAAGTTTTGAATGTACTCATTTCCCTTAATATGAATTAGGCAGCTAGATTAGCGCTTAACTGTTGGATTAGTCAATATTCTCTAGTAATTGCACTAGCTCAATAAGCCTATCCATTCTGGATATTGATATTGTTCTTCAGGGCTAACCACATGCAAACAGGACCACAAGGTGATCTATCACTAATCACATCCTGTGGTCTTTGTGTTTGCATATCAATCTGTGTTGCGCCATGGATATGATTTTCTAGCTGCAGCTCCAGTTGTAATAAAATATTCTCTCCTACACTCCTATATTGAGGCTCAATGCATTTATATATTGCATATTCTCTTGGTAAGATCGCCATTTGTTCATTCAATGGCCACGGTTTCCAGGAGATATTTGAACAAAGTATTGAATGACTCTTGCTGAGCTGTCTGAGTTTAGAAAATATATCACACTAATTGCACTGATCAACTAATGAAGTGAAGCTTTGGCCTTTTTGTGTTTTAATCGTGTCAGTAAAACATTTAACTTGTCCCACATTTCATTCAAGTGGAAACATTGCCATCAGCAAACTATTACAATAATTCTCGACTAAACTTCCAGTTGGTCATAACATCAATTAGAACACGTATAACCAGATAAACCGCTCCAATTTCCGGCTCAAATACACAAGTTCTCTCCAGCAGTACTGCACCGAGTGGGAAATGAGAATTGTAAATGACTGCTGAGGTGTTTACTGCACGTCACACATAATCTCCTTAAAAGGGTTAGGTGTGTGTGTGTATGTGTGTGTGTGTGTGTGTGTGTGTGTGTGTGTGTGTGTGTGTGTGTGTGTGTGTGTGTGTGTGTGTGTGTGTGTGTGTGGGGGGGGGTCCAAGAAAGTCAAAGGTTTCATTATTTTCGACGGCCCCTCTCTGGCCTCTTTCATCCGTGGTCAATCTCATGTAGCCTGTTTTCTCTTTTTCTGTATTTGAATTACATCCACGTGTCTTCGTCCCCTCACGTGACTCCCGATGAATCGATAGGCCGAGCACCATTGATCTCTCCTCGCACGCATTGGACATGATACTGATACACACAAGACTCTCCCTCCTCAGCCCCCGGGTCAAACATCGACAGGCTTAGAGTAATCCCCCACAGCACCGCCCGAGCCAACCCCTTCACTAACACCCTCCTCCAACTGCACCCACACAGACACATCCGCAACAAATACCACCTCCAGCCCTAACCCCCTTGCTGCCCATTAAGAGCACTACACGCCATCCCTGTTCCTACACGTGTACGTACCTGGACAACCAATGTTCTCGTTATTCTAGATGTATTAAAGCTGCTTTCTTTGGCTCTAATGAGGAGATATAAAGATGTAAACTGTGAGGATCAAATACTACGTAGACAACGTCCCGCTGAGACTGACAAAGAAACAGGGAGTAAAGTGCATCAACTAATAGCTACACTGATTTACCTTGATGTAAAATGACCATTTTGCACGGAGGCATACAGTACAGCATGAACAGAAAGTCAGTGATATTCTAAAATAATGCAGTTCAACAGTACTCGCTTGTTTGAACAATCACTTCCAAATGGCTCAAGGATGATGGGCAGAGCTGATTGAAGTCATGGATTCATTCAATTCATCAACACAATTAAATCAGAGTGCACTTGATTTTAAAGACTAAGTGTGCATGTTCCTGCTTGGCGATGACCCACATTCCCCCCCCCCCAAACAGTAAAAAAGAGAAATCTATTCAAAGGAAACCCTCCCCCCCCCCGCTGCCACCCCCTTAGAATATGACAGATTTGGGACAGTTTAATTTGATATATAGAGATAAAATGTCTTGCCTTCTTAGCAGCTCATAAATACAAAAAGATTACAATATACAAAACAAAAAGTCCCATTCCAACCACTCAGCTGTTTGAAAGTCTGCAAAACGAAACATCCACCACAAGAAATGTCTTGCCTTGGCTCTCATGATATGTGATACTATGGAGTGGTGCTGAATGTGATGGCGCTTCCCCTCTTTGACATATGGAGAGCCATGGCAGTTGTGTCACATTTTCCAATGTAATTCTGCTGTCGAGAGTGTAAACTCGTGCTGCACTCTTCACGCTGTGCCCATTGTGAAGCTCAATATGTCCAGCCCTGTATGTGACTCTGAGGCAGCTGATGGGAAAATATTAATGAACTTCTGCACAGTGTGGGGCAACAAAGACCAACACGGGTATGGTTATTGCATAGGCCTATTGCATAGACTCATGTCGACAAACAACAGCAACCAATTACCTATGATTCGATATATAACTGACCTAACGCAACCCTAATGCGTGCCATGATTATTATACGATTACTATAATAATAGGTGGCCATAGAAACCCCTGGCATAAAGGAGACAGACATATTGTCGGAAATGCATTCAGCTCCTTGCAATATACGGCAGTCATTCTGCGTTACTTTGCCTGATATTGGAATCGGCCTGCAACTAATCTAACATCCTTCCATGGTTTCCTCCACCGGCCCAGTGTTTGACTTGCATGACACATCGGCTAAAGTACACATATGAATAGAAATGTGCAGAGAACATCCTGTGGTCTTTCTCCACAACACACAGTATGAGCATCTGGCTGGGGAAACAGATGTGCCCCTGTTGATGAGTTGATGAGTGTATGTGTTGGTGTGTGGGTGTGTGTGAGTGTGTACGGACATTAACTTACTATCTCTGCTTCTACAATACCAGTGTCCCTTGAAAGCCAAAATCTGCCATGATTTGGATTATGTGAACGTTAGCGACACCCGTTAGCTCGACCAACCGCCCTCGACCCGTTTAACAGCGGACCTTTTTCCAGTTTGTCACTGGGCTTGACATAATCATTTCAAACGCATGACCTTTCCCTGAAAGACAATGGCCAATCAATAGGCATCTTTTTTTTTCATTCATCAGCACTGTTTACATTAAGAATACAGATTAAATCGGAAAACGAACGCTGGTATGAAGTGTCCCCGACACTGGCTCACTAAGGCCATACGAGAGGCCCCACTTATTTAGAAAATACAAGCCGCCCTGAGAAGGAACCCAGAAGCCTGCGTAAAAGTATCGCCTGAACACTCTCCCCGGGCTCACCTGGGGGAGGGCTTTTGAGGAACGACTGCATTATTGATGAGATATTTTACAAAAACAGCTGCTTCTACATCTGGGGGAGGGATATGAGTTCTTTAAAGGTCTGACTAAAGTTTATCCACTGTGCTGCCCTGCCGTCTGTTAGCGTGGAGCCAATCTGTGGTCTGTTTCTGATTGAATAAGGCTTTCACACTGAAAAACCTCAGTGTGAAAACAATATCAACAATGTCTTCCTAAAGGCGATATTTGGATATAGACTATGAGCAATGGGCGGAAGTGGAAAAAAGTATGTTTTTGGGCAATGACTGATAAAGTGGGAGGCAAAGATAAGTTATATATATATTTTTGGCATTCACTGCATCTATTTTCCCTCCCTTAAAGCTGCAATATGCTACAGGCTATTCCTGCGTGTGTTGCTTGCGTAAAGCTATATCAACTATACAGACACATATTTGTGGACCACCAAAACATTGATACGGACTAGGAAGTTAAAAGATTTAGCATTTTCATATACAGAACCACAAATACAAGAAAGCATCAAATTTTCTGGCAAACAATAACTAACACTAACGCTAACACAAACGCACAAAAAGAAGAAGCTTTGTATTAATGCAAGTGACCCTGTGGGTGGTACCTTCCAGGTTTACACGTTGAATATCACAGGATCTGTTAACCTTTTGTCCACAGGGTCAGACTCCAAACTGAAACCGTGCTCTAGATTGGAGATACAAGACCTGTTTGTTTATCTGGAGGTAAATTCCCTGCTTCCAGATCTCGCATTTCCAAAGAGCCACAGTGTTCTGAGAACCAAAGAGTGGCCCCGGCGTTCATTTTTCCCAAACCAAAGATCTATTCCACTGTTTCGACTATTTGCTCTTCTATCTTAGATATCACTAGGGAACACTGAACAAGGATCATAACACCTCTCTGCTCCTTCATAAACATGCATCTTAATTCAGTGTGAAGTGCTTTGGTAAAAGTGCCTGCAGAATTGCTGGATTTTGTTATCATAAATGCATCCTGGGGTGAGTCTGGAACCGTCTGGATAGGGCAAAATGGAGCATTTTAATTCTGCTGCAAAGGTTGACAATAGCAAGGTCAAATATCCTTCACAGGAACATGCCCTGCGCGGCATTGCTGCTATCCCCAGCCAACAGACAATCCAGCATAGAGCCGCTGCTAGGTATTACCGCCGCAAACAATTTGAGAAATATGTCACGCTCAACCACTCTAAAAGCCATGTCTTCCTGGGAGCGAAGTTTGGAAAAAAAAAAGTTATGGTGTGCTAACCAGCAAAATAATGGCCTGGTTGGGCTCAAGGTTAACACTGAAAGTCAACTATGCTGAGTGGTGAATGAATCATCGCAATCCATTTAGTCCCTTGAAAATGAGGTCTCGTTCGCTTTTCAGAAGGTTTCTGTGGAAATAGGAGGCTTATGAATAAATGGCTTATTTTTCTCTTTGCAAAGGCCTAGCCTGATGCAATACAGAAGGAACAATAGCACAGCCCTTATAGGATTACAGGGGCATGCTCTCGTACACACAAACCCTGAAGAAAACATATTCAATGTATATAGGATTTTTTCTGTTAATATTTTTTTTTATTTTTAGAATTCTCTACGTAGGCCTACATGATGCATTGGATTCAAAAGAAAAGTCAACATGCCCTCGGAATAATTATCAAAATGTTGTTTGGAATACATTTCTTTGAAAAGAATCATGTCTAAAGCAGGCCTCATGTGGGGTGTACTACGAACCTCATTGCACATTGTGCACATTCTTGGGAAAACCTGGCTCAACAGAGGCGCAACTCACGATGAGAGTTAAATGGTACTACGAAGCTCACTTAGGATTCGATTAGTCGAGCGAGGTTTTCCGCTTTACGTTCAATGCGTGTTCACGTGAAAGGGGAGTTTATCGCGTCATTTTACTCACCTTTACCAACTCGATAGATCAAGCAGTCTATATAAATGCGTATGAGTGAAAAGATTCTGCATTTTGTCTTGAAAATAACTGCCAAATGCAGAATTATTCGCCATTAATTCCAATAGAGTGATGAGGATTTCAAAATGGGTTATTCTATAATTTAGAGAATTCACTTTAAATACACCCTATGTAAGAAATGGTTTGCATATGTTTTCAATCGTTAGGTAGCAGCTACCGAGGTTCAAATCTCGCCGGTCTATCATCATGCCTTTTACCCCCATAGATGTGGTGCCAGCACGGCCTTGAGAATATGGGTTCAAGTTTGAAATAAGCACTAAAATATAATTCCATACCCTTTAGTGAATAAGTATTCCATATGCATGAGAATTGGGACTTTTTAAGCTTCACATTAATGTGCTTCACTTGGGAGACAAACCCCGCACGCAGAAATTCAAGACTGACGTGCTACCTCCACTCTACCACTCTCTCTGACTGACTGACCCCCCCCTAACCTCCCACTGCTGTATTGTACTTTACTTTATTTTACTTTATTATTTATTTATTTTTACATTATTTACATTTCTATTTGGTATACTGTTGTTCTTGTTCTATTTATATATTTATTTATTTCTCGAATGCACCAATTGGGAAAGCTTACTAAAAATTTCGTTGTACTTGACTCGTGCAATGACAATAAAAGGACGATCAAATAGCGAATACCCTCTGATGTGAACCTGTATCTCTCATAAAGAATATTCTCAGGCAATGCCAAGGGATTTGTCCCGAAAGAGCCTCTGTCAGAGAGACCCCTGTACGATACGGGCTCCGAGGTCCACGGGAACACCCGTGGACCTCCTTTGACAATGGTGACGCCATTGTCAAAGGAGGGGCTAGGAAGCTGCACACGCCGATCTAATCCGATAGACTTAGCTGAAAACCTGCTCCCGACCAGGTTTGGTTGAGACGCTAAAAGAGATCGACTTTCGTGTCCCAGCTAACCCAGGCTTTGAGCACAACATACCTCGCTAACCTACTAATCGAGGTTCGTAGTACAGGCCACTGATTCTAACAATCAATGGGCACTGCCCTTTCTGAACTGAACAAAAACAGACAAAAAGGATCAATAATCAGCAGGTCTTTGTTGTAGTGTGGTTATAGCATAAAAGCAAGGAGGTTGTGAAAGAGTTGTACACAAAGCAAATTATCTCACACACAACCACATACACACTCGGCGCTCTAATTGGGTTGGCCTATTTATCATTCACAATCCATGCAACGATCGCATCAGACACATCCATGTAGGCCTACAATTGCAGCATGCGTGATACGCCTTCACCCCTTCGATCCATCCTACCGAGCGCACATGGCCCCCCCGCAGAACTTTCATGCAGTGCAGTGCAAAAAAAGTTGAAACTCTTATCTCTTATGTATATTTATTAGGCTTATCAGTGCTGATGTTTCGATGCAATTAGCCCAGTTCTGGCTATTACAGGCCGATAATTGCCTCTCCTTTGCTTGGCTCTTCTCTGTGTGGAAGGAGAGCTGGGGCCTTGTTTGCTTTCTTTTTTACAAAACAGAATTGAGCCAGTCCTTTAGTCTTTTTTTGTGAAAACTTGTTTGTGCAACTTTTCTTTTGGTAATAAATGGATCAAGAAGATATTCAACTTTTATGTTTTTTTTTGTTTTCATCTATTTTTTACGTAGGCTTTCGGGGCATCCGTGCAAAACTATAATGGATAACACAAAAACACTGTTTTAATAAAAATTCTGGTCTCTGATCACTCCAGGAAGATGATTTTATGCTGTTATTCAGTGATGTTTTATGATGTACATTTGGAGAATGAGAAAGTTTGTGTTGAGCACACAGGATGAAAGGTGTATAGGGCAGGAATACGCACACTGAGAGAATGATTTGATTAAAAACGACAACCCGTGCAATATAAAAGCTTTAGGGTCAATAATGCATTACACAGTATGTCTAACCCTAATGCTTTTAGAGTGCTGATATGTTACACAAATTCATATTGTCTTGAATGGAAAATAAATGAATAGTTATGATGAAATCAATGTATTGATAAGTTACAGCTACAAAATACCCGTCCACTCAGTCCGCTGCATAATGCAACAACCTAAATCTTTATTGATAAGGCTGGCACGATGGCACAGTGTTTAGCACAATTTGCCTCCCAACAAGAAGCTCCTGGATTCTGGGTTGACGTGGGTTTCCACCCACACCATAAACCCGTACACGTCAGGTTAATACTCCTGCCAGGGCCCTTGACCGGGATACCAGCAGTAGCCCTGCAGTAGGTCCGCGGTTGCTGCCCTTTGGCTGCCCACTGCTCAGGATCATACCACGGATCCTGTTGATCAAATGCAGAGATTACAGTTCCTTCTACTTGTGCAATTACAATGAATGTGTTTTTTAAGCTCAGCTGTAACATGAGAGTTTGTTCAATCATTTTTTTTCAATCATTAAATTTTTTTCCGATCTGTGCTTTCTCCCATCGATACCAAACACACACATTTCACAATCATGTGCATTTTCTTATTTAGATTCCTCTGATTGAAAGCAACAAAATGCAACATCCAACCCATGAGGATTTAACACGAAGCAAACCCATTAGCCGGCAGCAGCCTGCAAAACCTTCCGTCAAAAGATAGGGGAAGACTGGTCAACCATTCTCTTCCCCCCCCCCCCCCCCCCCCTCCCCAACAACCAGCCAGCCAGTAGCCTGCGCTGTGTTATTAATGAAGGGGCTCAGGAGGGGGATTAGCAGCGTTTGTCTGTGATTAATGACGGAGGACATGGGAGCGGCAGCCATTCAGCTGGAACACTTTGCACCTGTCTGAGAGACGTCCGCCTTGTCCCAGCTGAGAGAGGATATCCTGGACATGAGGCTCAGAGAGCATAGGGGAGGGGGGTGCACCATTCACTGCATCAGAGTTCTGTTTGTCGGTTTGTCATGTGATCGTAAATTAATGATGCTCAACTTTTTGGTCGTTTTTGATGGATGGTTTCAGAATGTATTTTAAGAAGTTATTTGAATATCAGAGTGTGACCACAACTCATTGAATGTCATTGCTTTAATTTAGTTTGTTTTTAACAAATGCATTATGTGTTATGTGGTGACCCCAGAGATTAGCTGACCACTAATGGGGGATTCTTTAATGAACAAAGAAAAAGGCCTACACATGCACCCTCTGTAAGACTTAAACTGAGCTTTTATTGTGAACAAGTTATTTCATTTCACTTTTCACTTGTTAGACCTAGCCCCGTTGGACCATCCTAATCTCGCGTGTTCCCATTCTGCCTTCCCCCTGCACGTCAGTCCAGACTCGAGCCGCTGAACGCCTTTATGAAAAAAGGTTAAAATGATAGGACCAATCAGAGCTAGGGGGAGGGAGTTTAGCACAACAATTTTGATCCGCAATAGACTGAATAACGGGTGTTAAAAGATAAACAGAAATCTGCACAGGCGGCTGGACGAGAGGCCAGGGATTAGGATTTCTTCTTCATTTCGTATCGAAATGAAGAGAAGAGGGCTGGTGCGCCACTCTGTTTGGCGAGAGGTTTTTGAACAACGAAAGGCCGTGTGGAAATCAATTACTGCTCAGCCAGGGCCGGACTGATATTTGTTTGCTAAACGCCAAATTGAATATCCGGAGGGTCTCGCAGGGCTACATAAAACCCATTCAGGGTGTCTTGCTCTTTTTCCTTCTTTCACTTAATTGTGTTCTCCTTAAATGCACTCACTGTTTGTATATATACATATATATTTATTTATTCTATATTGTGTGGGTAGGTGGGTGACTCAGCCCTCCTAGTCCCCTGATTTAAGCAGTAGCGACACGCTTGCACACAAACACACATATGTACACAAGCACACTTGCTTGTGCACTCCCAATAGCACCCACTCACATTGACAAAAGGAGCATAGACACTCTGCTGTTTGGTTCTGACACACACACACACACACACACACACACTTTTATGCACTATCCACAAACCGCACTTGACATTGCCACCTTTCACAGCCAAATATCACACCACACTCCCACACTTGGAGTCTGGAAGAGCGTTTACCAATTAAAGGATGCTCACTGAGACATTTCAATCCCCCTGAAGAACATAGGCCAAGCAACCGGTTTCTGGCAGACCCGCCTCTCAATGAGAAGCGTTTAAATTGTTCCTATATTACATTTTTTGTCTAAGCACCACTGTGACAAACATCCACCGCCTCATGTGCTCCCCACAAAGCTACATCCTGGCCCATTCAGTGCACACAAATTAGCCCCATGTGGTCCCACATCTGCACGCACACACAATGCACAACACAACACAACACAACACAACACACACACACACACACACACACACACACACACACACACACACACACACACACACAGTGTTTTCTGCCTTATGCTCGATTTATTACACAGAGATTGAAAGCAATTCACGATGAATTTACAATGTAATTGCCAATCATGCTATTAAGCAAGCCTGATGGAGAATTCAGCAGCATTAAGACTGCTGCTGAGGGCTTCTCAGTCCTTTTGGCCTGGTGTCAAATGGAAAATTAAGAATGCTGTGCTCCCATTTATTTATTAAAACCCCCTAAAAAACAGAAAACGGATGGGTTCAAACACGTTTTCGCTCAGCACTCCAACTGAAAGGCTATTAATACGCAGTGCCTTCATTTCGGGGCCAGTTAATTAACACCTTATGAATCCTTCTCGGATCACCCATTGTGAAATAGCAAACCACTTGCACTGCAGTGTTAGAAAAAAAAAAAAACGCGCTGACGCCATTGTCTGTGGTCCTTCTGCCAGTGTTCGTACTTATTAGGGGAAACTAGTTGGTGTCGGCTGAGGCTGAGACACCCGACCAATCCCAGCGCAGCGTGGAACACTGGGAACACATTTTCCAATTAGTGGGGCCACGTCTGAGCCCCCCCGTCAGCCCACGAATCACACACAAACAGAAAAGTCGTGGACACACAGAAGTTCACACAAACACACACATAAACACACACACACACACACACACACACACACACACAGATGCAAGGATGCACCCCAAGCACATGTTTTTGCGCGCACACAAACACAGACACACACACGCACACATAGGCACACACATACAAATTTATTTAAAGGTTTTTAGAAGTCAGGGAACTTAACACATTTTGCCGCTGCCAGTTTTTATCCCGGCGACGCTAAGGTCTGCATGTCAATGCTCGAGAAAGTGAAGAAAAAAAAGCTAAACAAAAACCCTTTTTGTGCCGTGTCTTGAATGACACCCGCAAAATATGAATATCAATTTTGTCACGCTTCTTTAGCTGGGGAGTGTCTCTCAGCAAAGCCAGTGGCCTTGTCGTTAAGTGAGCGTGTTTTTGTCTTCTCACCGTGACTGACTGCAACATCAGGCTCCGAGCTCTAATGAAGGGGAGAGGCTTGCTGCGGGAGCTCCAGACTGTCACAGCAAAGAGACGGTACATATTTTACCATCAACAAAAAGATTCCAAAACAGAGAGTGAAGCGGCAGAAACATTTAACTTCCTCACCTCGAGTGACTTGAAGATCTTTTTCATTTCCAGTCTTTGCTTTCTGTGCTTTTCCACTTTGTCACCGTGTCTCACTCCAATACTTCGTTTTCCTTTTTTCTAACCTATAGACACGGCAAAATGGGCAGTCTCCCTCAACATAATAGCGTGGGATCACTCAACGACTCATTAAAAACATGATGGAAATGTGGTTTCGTTTTTTGGCCGTTTAGGAAAAGGGTAGCGTCATCAGATGTTGCCAGTTGCAATCTGCTCATAGCTTTATAATTTCAAATGTTAAACAAATTAGATAATTAAACTGGCTAATGCGTTCTATGAAATAGTTGCCCCTCCTCCTTGACACCACTCAAAAGCAATACTTCCTGATGCCAAATGTTACTGCGGTGTAATGCCTTGTGATTAGCCTGATATCAATGGGAAACCCAATACACAAGCATATACTGATACGCTCAACGCTTTTCAATTTACTTATTGTTTTATTTGAGGGCACTAAAATGATTGCGAGGGCTGAAATAAAAAATGTGTTACTGAGAACTCACGCTTGCCTCACTTGTTATTTCACGAAAATAATATTTTAGTTTCTACAGACTTCAGATATCTATTAGAAGGCCAAGAGGACATGTCTTTTTTCCGAATTTCATTTCCAAGACTTGGCGAAGAACTGTATCCTAATGCAATTATACAACCCTTAGTGAGAGAGAGTGAACATAAACCTTTGGAGTTCGTAACAGTGGTCTAGATTTAACCCCGCCTGGATAAGATTGACACAACACCACAGAGAAGGAGCAACGTTTGAGGGTTAATTAAAGGTTAGTTTGAACTGGCAGCGAGGTCGAATAGGGAAATTTATCGCATTTTATACTTCCTGTACAGCCCTTGTAACAAGTGACGGCAGAACACTTCTTCTTAAAGTGTAATTACCCACAGGGCCCACCTAAACGCCTGTTGAGACTCTGAGGGAGCTGGCGTACTCACACTGAGTGGCAAGGTCACCGTTATAGAACTAAAACATAATAAATTAATTTTAGACAGTCTGTAAGTAAGCACATAAGTAGGAGCGCAAGTTAGCGAGTGAGCAAGCGGGTTAGTTTGTCTGCGTGTGCGTGTGGTAGTGTGGGTGTGAAGTGCGGCATTATGTCAGGAAATCAGTTAGTAAGAGAGTGAGTGGGCTGGTATGTAGGTGGGAGGCAGGGCGAGGGCGTGGGTGAATGAGTTAGTGGCTGTATTAGCGAGCGTGCGATTGAGTCAAGAAGCATCCGAGTCCACAGAAAACATTGATTCCATCCTACTGTCATTTGCGAGAGCGTTCTACTGCGGTTGCATATTCAACTCTGTTATGGCTTTTGGCAGACCTGCTTGGAAGTGTGTTTCCTGATCACTGTCCCAGATGGAGAGCCAAAAATAACTCCTCAACTTTACTTTTTTATGACCCGTCCTTCGACTGTGCGTTTGTTTGAAATTGGTATTTTGCATCTCTGTACCTGAGATATACCCACTGATATCAGAGTATAACAATCAAAGAACCATGGTGATTTTGGTGTGCATTCCTGTGTGTGTCTACAAGTCTTTGTACGTGTGTTTGTGTTTTTTAGAGTGTGTATGGGTTTGTAGGTCTATGTGTGTGTGTGTGTGTGTGTGTGTGTGTGGTGTGTGTGTGTGTGTGTGTGTGTGTGTGTGTGTGTGTGTGTGTGTGTGTGTGTGTGTGTGTGTGTGCATTCGTGCGTGCGTAAATGTATCAGAGCAATTGCTATTCATGAAAATGGGCATCTACACAGATACTCCTGTTGTGGTTTTGAATGTGATGATATCTGTTACAGGAAAGGGTAAACTGCCCTGGGATGAGTCTCCATTTTGCAAATACTGTCAAAGGATGTGTTGATAATGTTTGTGATGTGGCAGGGCTTGAGATTGATCCCACACAGGAAGAACCGTGTGTACTTTAAAGACAGCCGTCCTATCTGCGTCCGGACATAAGATACCACGTTTGAAGTCTATATTTGATAAATAGGGTAAAAAAGGCAGTCAGCATTGGAAACAACATCATTGTGTGCGTTTGTTTACTGATAAGACCTCTGTGGACGTGTGTGGGTTGGTTGTTTGTGTTGTGCTTCTCCAAAAAAAAAAAAAAAACAGTCTGTGTGTGCGTCGCTAGCCAAATCGAATGGAATTTGGAACAGCATTATCATATATTTGTTTAAGTTACAATTCGACTTAGTTTTGAATGACATTCTGCATGGCTTGGCTTTGTATTTATATATTTATTTGCCATCATCAATGATTTAAGTCAGTAATGAAACTCAATCTAAACACAGCCTGTTTAGCTACTCTTAAAAGGATGTTCAATGAAAGATAAGGCCAGCATGATTATACGCAATCATTATTGCATTGATCCTGAATGAAATAACCAAGTAAGACAATTACAACATTCGATCCTTCAAACTATTTGATAACAAAATCATTGGCCATCTTGTTGTTTCAATTGGGTTTGGCCAGTATTTTCTCAGCTATGATTGCGTGGTTCAGAAATGATTCACACCTGCTGTGGTCTGAAGAAATCAGTTGACCGTACAATTTTTGAGTCCAAACCTGACTGTTGCACTCAATAAAGGAGAGAAAAAAAAAACATTGTGACGTTTTGTCTTCTTATTATCTCAGTGCTCCCACATATTGACCAAATAAGAGTTTCAGGGAAAAAGCGTGAGCAATTTTGTAGTAAACGTAGCCCATAAAACGTTCATTGTTGGAATCCTTCCTTCAATCGGCTACCGCAGGTTTCAAGATTTTTGGGCTACAAAAGATTTTTGAAGCTTCAATTAAACGGCAATGGCGGTATTTCTAAAGGCCCGTTCTACAACGCTATATGTCCTCTGCCCGCCCCCCAAATCCCCTTCAGACGCGACCCATTCAGGAATTCATCGTTTGCTGCAGGGTTTTATAGTGGCACCCCTCTTTCTTTTCGTTTTCCAAGAAACACCTGTTTTCAGGACATGCATTATTTTTTCTGTCAAAGTTGTATCTGCATGTCTAATATAAACTGCCAAACACTGTTCTCATTGGGAGACAGACGTAGTGGGGAATAAACAAAAAAGGAGAGACGCCATCAGTGTGTTTTCTGCGCGAGCGTCACATCAGGGGACTCGTCAAACGTCAGCGCCATTCACCTTAGCCACAATTGTTACGTCAATCACAATGCCAAAATGGGGATCGATTTATCTTCAGTTTCTTGGCGCTTTTTCACTTAGCATTGCCCTTCAAAACAAACTTCAAAAACGTCCTTTGGATACTCCTGATGTTTCTACACTGTGTGATTCGAAACCAAACACACAAACCACTCAGACACACAGAGACAGACTTTAGCGAATGTTATCTATCTAGATGCTTTCATCTATCATATATAATTATATCCAGGGACCTCAGCACTATGGACAGCTCCAGTGACAGCCAAAGTCAGGGCCATGGACAGCTCCAATGACATCCAAAGTCAGGACGATGGACAGCTCCAATGACATCCAAAGTCAGGACCATGGACAGCACTACTGACGTCCAAAGTCAGGGCCATGTACAGCCCCATTGACATCCAAAGTCAGGGCCATGTACAGCCCCATTGACATCCAAAGTCAGGACCATGTACAGCCCCATTGACATCCAAAGTTAGGACCATGTACAGCTCCATTGACATCCAAAGTCAGGACCATGGACAGCAGCGGTGACTCCCAAAGTCAGGACCATGGACAGCACTGCTGACGTCCAAAGTCAGGACCATGGACAGAACTGCTGACGTCCAAAGTCAGGACCATGGACAGCACTGCTCACTCCCTAAACCAGGACCATGGACAGCACCGCTGACTCCCTAAACCAGGACCATGGACAGCACCGCTGACTCCCTAAACCAGGACCATGGACAGCACCGCTGACTCCCTACGCCAGGACCATGGACAGCACTGCTTCAGCAGTAGCCTGGAACTAGCAGACAGACTGAATCAGTACTAGCAACAAGTACATCAATACAGGAGTATAGTTCTGGGAGTATAGTTCTGGGAACCTCAGTATTCAGCACTACAACACATCAGTATTTGGCTGTTGAACATGTGGCTGTTGAACATGTGGCTGCTTGAAATCTGATTCAAGTCATTGATACCTGCCTACAATGCTGTGAGCAGCTCTGGCCCATCCTACCTCCAGGACAAGGTCACCCACACACCCAGACCGGCCACTGCGCTCTCTACCTGCCAGACTACTTGCTACTCCCTCACTACCAGGGGCCTCAGCTGCCGCTCAACACAATCTAAGTTGTTTGCTGTCCTGGCCCCACAATAGTGGAACGAGCTCCCCACTGACATCCGGACAGCTGACAGGCCAGCCTTCTTCTGCCACAGACTGTACTAATATCTGTTCAGACTAAATCTTGGCCCATCAAACAAAATACAATTCAAATAAAATAAAATATGAAATAGTCTCTCTTTTTTTCTTTATCGTAGCAATAAAAGCACTTATTTTATGAATGGTATGTTAATGTAGTATTACACTGAGTATATTGGTGTTGGGTACCTCAGTATAGTACTGAGTACTTCAGCACAGTACTCAGTACATCCGTGTTATGAACACATCATCACACTACGGAGTACATCCACATAATACCGAGTACCTCCCATTAGCACTGAGTACATCAAGCCAGTATCGAGCACATCAAACTCAGTACTATCTAGCCTAGAGCCAGCACACCTACTGGTAAGCCAAAACTTATGCGGCGGTGTCGCCTATATAACTGCGGCTGGAGTGTTTATAGTGGATAGCGGGGAGGTGGTAGGAGTAAGTTAACGTCGATAGCATGCATCTCACCAGCACGTAGAGTCCCCAGCGTACGGCACTAGGAGAACAAGGCTACCCTTGTGGAAGTCCTGCACAAAGAATCCAGCGGGCTTTGAAGACACCGCTGTGTTCTGCTACAGCCCGGGTTGCTCCGCTGTCTCTCTCTTAGGTATTGGACGACTTTCAGTTTTTTTTCTCTTATTTTGTGTTTCATTAAAAAGGTTCTCGTTTCTACAACCCACTCTTTGCCGCACTCACCTGGAGTTGTCGAGACAAGCACTGTTCTCGTTCTTATTTCCAGGAGATCCAAGTATCCGGTGCTGAGACCACTGGATGTGAGGCTGTCTTCTTGACGGCGCGACTTTGAATTGGCCTTGATCTGTCCCTCAGGAATGTGCCTTCTAAGGTTCTAAACACACGGCATGCTGGGAAACACACGCACGCAGGGGCACACCCACGCGCAAGCAGACCTGAACACACGCGTACGCATGAGCACGTGTGTGCACACACACACACACACACACACACATACGCCACACACACACATACGCACGCACACTGGGAGCATTAGATCCACACTGAGGCACACACACACGCACACCCCCACACGCAAACACACACACACACAGGCACACGCGCACGCACACAGACAGACACAGGCATATTCACGGGCAAATGCACCCAGGGAGGGGAGGGCTGTGGAGTTTTGAGAATATAAAACACAAAACTACTTAGTCTGCCTTGCCCAAGAGGACACTAAATGACTGCCTGAGTGTCTTTTGCTATTAAATAAGGACTGCAGGATCCAAGATGCTGATCCATCAAACCTCATTGACTCGTGCTGACGTTGCCGGCCGCACACTGCCACACCACGGCACGGCAGGCACCTGAGCCGGCCGTGTCCACCGTCTATTTAACGGGCTGGGCCTTAATGCGAGGAATTGATCTACATTGTATTATACCTTGAATAAACCATGCACGCTTCAATACACATATTTTGTAATCCTAGCTGCCAGCCAAGAAGATTAAGTGGACAGAATTAAAAATTTAGTGTGCAGGCTTTTTATAGTGAGAACTAAACAACATCACAGTGACGGGCCCTGTGTATTGAGAGAACAGCCCTGGGAACCAGGCAGTACGCACGGCCCACCGTGCATGTTGGTTTTAATGCTAGCTAGCCAATCAACTCAGCTATTATTTATGGATAAACTGAGCTCCTCAATAGCTCTTTTAATTTAGAGAAGACAGCGTTATTAAACAAGCTTGTCCTTAAATGGACTGACCAAATTGGATGGCTTCTCCAGTTTGTGGACAGCCGATTGAGGTTTTTCCCTCATCCTCATCTTATTTGTTATTGGGCTGTTAATTCGTGTGTCTTAAAGTCTTCTTGGAAGAGAACCACGCCAAACAAAACAAGGTATGCTGTCGTCTTAACAATGACACCAGGCTAACGCGCTCAACACAGTCATGTAGCTCGTTGCAGAGTGTGAAAGTTGGTGTGAAACTCTGTGACGATATCAAACAGAGTAGAAGAAATAGCACAATATCAGCTGGTGAACGTGGCTACATTATGGATTTTGAGCTGCTGTTCCCTTTGGTTAAAATAATCTGGGAAGGGATCTTTCAACATCTTCGACAACAAACATAAAATAAATTCCGGGGAGCTTGTTGAGGAAACGCAGCTGCTTCACTGTATTTCCAAATCTCCCCCTATCCAAATGCCAAACAAAGTGACATGTACATGTACACATACACACAAACAAACACACATGCAAGCACACACACGACACACACAGACACACACACACACACACGCAAGCGCTCATGTGTGACACAAGCGTGGTTGAATGTGCAGTGGATATTGCTGCACTGCACATACAACCAAGTCATGTTTCACATAGATGTGAGCACACACACACAGACACATACACCCATGCAGACACAAGCACGGACACACACACACACAAGCGCTCGTGTGTGACACATGCATGGTTGTATGTTCAGTGTACATTGCTCCACTGCACACACAACCAAGGCATGTGTCACATACACGTTAGTATCTCACACACACATACACACACACACACACACACACACACACACACACACACACACACACACACACACACGCTCGTGTGGGACACATTCATGGTTGTATGTGCAGTGGAAATTGCTCCATACAACAACACATACAACCAAGGCATGTGTCACATATTGCTCCACTGCAGAGCTTGCGTTCCATTGTATAAAAGGAACTACTGTTTACTGTGCCTCTAACTGGATAAGGTGCACCCGTATCCTGCTTTGGCTGATCATTTCATCTGTATAAATGCGTGCGTGCACACACAAACATACACACACACACACACACACACACACACACACACACACACACACACACACACACACACACACAAAAGAAGAAAGAAACCGAAGGGAAAACCCATGACTTTAACTCAGAGGACCATTCTCTAAATCCGTGCCAGCAGCTCCATCTGCCACACTGTCCCAGCGTGGGGGTCGGTGGCCGGCATAACCCTGTGAGTCATGTGGCGACGCCCGCCTGCCCTGACTGCCGTCCGTCCGGAGACCGTTTGTGCGGCTCTGGTGTGAATACGGCGAGGGTGGTTAATGAGGGGAGAGGAAAACGTTCATGGGGGGCCCCTCCCCCCCCCTCCACAATTTTCTTCCCCTTCCTTCTCTTCATTTCTTGCGGCTCGGCAGCATGCCGGGTGTAGATAACGGCGTCGGGGTGGTGGTGGGGAGGTGGAGTGGGGTGGGCTGGGGGGGGGGGGGTGGAGGTGGTGGAGGGGTGGGCGGCGAACAGCTGGGCTGTAAGCATTCATGTCGTGTCAAGGGCTGAGCATCTGACGCTACGGCGGGGCGACGCACGTGACGCCGTTGAAATGTGCAGGCGGGGGATGGGTGGAGCCCGCCGCGATGAGAAGGCGTCAAACACACACACGCACGCACACGCACACGCTCGTGGGCACCCGCCTGCATACACACGTGTGCTCGGAGACATCGAAGCGATCGCGCTCGTGTGCATAACCGCCCACGTGCATTCATGCAAACGCACATCTTGAGATGCGAGCAATTGCAGACATGCAACACTTACGGAGACAGACACACACACACACAGACACACAAAATAAATGCTAACACCTGCTGCACACACACACACACACACACACACACACACACACACACACACACACACACACACACATAAACACACACACACACACACACACATACACATATTCACACACACACTCACTCACAACATACACACAAAATAACACACACTCTCTCCCCCAACACACACACACACACACACACACACACACACACACACACACACACACACACACACACACACACACACACAGACACACAAACACGCGCCACACACATACACATAGACCCCCCCCCCCAGAGTCTTGGCCCTGGTTCAGCAGCAGAGTTTCAGCACAACGAGGCCTCAGTAATGCAACCGTGTGGCCCCGGTCCAAACCCATGCTCCGATGCACGCCACAGAGACACACCGCTTGTGTGGCATCAGCCCACCTTCCATCCCATCCTTAAAATGTTTCCGGTCCGTCTACGATTTAAGGCCTCCCGCAGCAGTTGGAAACGGCGCAAGGCGGGCATGAGACGCGTGGGTGAACAATCGCTTTAGAAGGGTTGACAGTTGACAAACCCTGCCAATGCTCACTCGGTGTGTGTGTGTGTTATGTGTGTGTGTGTGTGTGTGTGTGTGTGTGTGTGTGTGTGTGTGTGTGTGTGTGTGTGTGGGGGGGGGGGGGGGGGGGGATAGATGTGGGAGGCCCCCTGTGTGAGGATGGAGGAGAGAGTCCTCCGATTACAAATCGTAACACAATATGTCAAAGAAGCAAATAGGAAAGATAAAAAAGAATACTGATACTGAACTGGTGAAGTCATCTCGTGGTTCTATAGGGTGTTCGACTCCCACCAAGCCAACTGGCTCAAAGGGTTTGAACCCTAATGCCCGCAGGTCTAGCTGCAGGCATCTTTGAGGAAGAAGCCCGACCACTACCGTCTTGACATTAATGACAGGTATCCACAGAGAAAGAAAGAAAGATAGGACGGAGGGACGGACCGAAGGACGGAAGAAAGAAAGATAGAGGGACGGACGGACAAAATAAAGAAAGGAAGACAAAAACGAAAGAAAGAAAGAAAGAAAGAAAGACACATGCACGAAAAAAAAGAAAGAAATCACCAACGATACAAACAAACAAATGAACTAAAGAAGGAACAAACGAAAGGACGACGCAAGAACCAAAACAATGAAAGAACAAAGGAGGAATAAACGGCGGCATCCAGGCGTGTCGGCCCCCTCACCTCTCACAGAGTGATGCTTCCACACCACGCTGGGCTCCGGCCGACCGAGGGCCAGACACACCAGGTTGACGTTGCTGCCCTCGTTGACCGTCACGGCCTGGGATATATTGGTGATTCTGGCAGGCACTTGGTCGTGGAGAAAAACACAAGCACAAATACAACAAATGAATATTTATGGACTTAATTCATGGGGGGAAAGCAAACAATATTATAATAAATAACACCCTGAAGTTTCCTTGACTGAACAATGTGGGCGTCGTTAACCTGAAATGACCCAGTGACGTATTGGAAATGATCCGGTTTGACGCGGTATCGCGCCTGATTGATTTTTCTTCCCCGTGTATGTATTTACAACACGGCTCACCTCCACAGCAGTGCCATGGATTAAAAGATAGATGTGATTTCATCTCCCTCCCCAGACAGGAGGACTGGGGTGGAACTGCGAGACGAAGGTGTCAGGTGTCGGTGCTTGACCTCCTAGCCTCCTCCGCTAAGATGTGTCTGTGTGCCGACGTGACCTTAAAGAGCAGCCACCGCCATTGATACAAAAGTTTGGAGACTGCACCGTTATTTGGTTTGATTTTGTATTCTGGTCACTAAAGCTGGTTAACTTTAGTGACCACTTCATGTCTGATGAAAAAACATTCCCTTTAGACCCATAGAGATATTACAAAGGAAAATCAATTCATAACGATAGTTAATGGTAGGGCCGAGGTCTGAATGAGCAGGAAACAATTTCTAAACCACTGGCGTGTCATCTCCCTCCTACTCATGTGCAGCTCAAGCCTATTTATAAAGTCTTGGAACTAACTGTCAAACTGAAGTCAAATTACGGTCAGATTACTGTTACAACTTTTAAATATTATTATCGTCCTAAATAACTTACCACCCCTGCTGTGGCCCCCACTTTGTAAATAAGAGCGCTAGATAGTGCAGATGATTCATCTCTCACGGGACACCCCTGATCTCATTTCAGACTCCAACCAGGAAAGTAATGTGGGCACATGTGAGCTTGTGTACATGTTTGTGTGCAAATGTGTGCTCTTGTGTCAGTGTGTTTACAGTTTCAATTTGTGGCACGACTAAGTAAGCCCTAAGGCAAAACAAATAATATTATAAAAAAACAAAATGAAACAAATAAAGCAGTGTGACTAAGATTATAAGAGGTTTTGGTGGAAGTTTGAGCACACTTGCCCATAGGGCCTTTGCTCATAATCTCAGAATCCTTTTTTTTCAGATTGTGTTGTAAGAAAAATCAAATCGTGAAAGGCTGGCAGAGGAAGACATAAGATCTCATTATACCGATTCTCAGGATCCACGCTGGGACCAGTGTTCTGCATTCAAGCGGAAAACAACAAACAGAGTTCCAGAAACACCAAAGCAGGGACAAGGCTAAGAAAGCCATTAACAATACAAGAGGATTCATAATGTACAGCTGTGACAGCACTTCATTTGGTGCGCCAAAACCCCATCGGTGATTCACATTCTCTTTTACTCTCTGGTTTAATTCCAAATTCCGAACACTCAAGTACACCCAAGCCCACTTCTAATCTGGAATTTCATTTTCGGGTTTGTTATCTGAACAAAGATCAATCTTTAATATGAATGAATGCAAATCAAACATCCATTCAATGCGTGACAGACTAAAGCCTAGGGTGCTCAATGCTCAGCTGAAGGGTTCTGTGTTTGATCCCCACTGTCCTCAGCCTATCTACCCAAGCATCCTTGGCCAAGATGCATAGCCAATACCTGCTTCTTAATAAGCTGTCTCCGGCTGCAGAGACAGCTCATTAAGAATCCCCCTCTCCCCCCTTTAAATTACTAAATAACATCAATGCATGCAAAGCGTTGTGAAATTGACTTGTAGGAGATGGACTATTTCTCTAGGCGTCATGGGAAATTATATTTAATAAAAAAAAGTACCCCGATATGGTTGAAGGAAATGTTGACGAAGTGTAGTCCTAGCACGCGGCCTGGACCACAGGGATCAAAGCTGAGCGATTTGTTCCCTTGGCATGGCGTTGACCTTTGAATATCCTGATTTAATTAGCATGCATTCCTAATGGCAGCTGGATGGGTTCATTTCGGACACAGTGTGTGATCAGGTTTTCTAAATGCTGCGCAGAACTCTTAGTAACCCTTTGGTACACACCCTGAGCAACCTGATTAATACTAACGCATTCAAGACCAGTCTGAGGGAGCAATGAAGCGAAGCAGCTTGTGAGTGAGTGAAATGGGTTGAATCAGATGTTTGGCAAAACCAGTATCAAATTGAGGTGAATGTCTCAATTATGGGGAAAAAATATGTAATTATGAAATAAAAGTCCAATAGTTTGGGGGATCTAGTTTATTTTATATCCTAAAATGTAATTTTAATATTGATATTTACATATTTCACACCAATTCACCCCCGTCACCTCAACTTTGCGTCGCCTACTCTGGTGTCCCCAGATATCCCATTATCCGCTGCTAATGTGATTTGGATAAGCAGCGTAGGTAGCATAGATATGCCGGATAGCATGACGGGGACACTATCTGAGATGAGGATAAGATATGGCAGCACAGCCACAAGAAGAAGCGCAGAATCCCTCAAATCTGGTTGGCTACCGGCCCCCAGGTGCATTCCAGGAAGTCAGGAAACATAATTTGTTGTTTGGGGAGAAATGACATTCCTTTAAGTGGTAAGAGCTTTCTTATCGACGGTATTTTCTGTTTATTTTGTTCTTCTTTTTTGACGCTTATTTGGATCATCCAATGTAGACATTGTAGGCATATCAGTAGACAGCCAGTAAGCCGCTAGTAACCTAGCAACAGAGTGTCGGTTGGGTGTCAACAAAGGTGGGGCTGAGAGACCTTGTGAGGGAAATGGAACCTCAGAAAAGGATTCAAACTGATTTCCTTGTGCTTAAGCATGACTGAATGAGTGCTAATATTGGTGTTGGTCTGGAGAGCACTGATATAATGATTGGGGCCAAGTCATTTGAGATTAATTTGAATAATGGACGTTGCATGAAGTCATGTCACGGCCACTGCATTCAAAGTATTACTGATTTCTAATTGGTTGTTAAGACGTGAAAACAGGGATATTAGCCTTTCACCTCTTTAGTGGAAACCACTTCTTCTAGGGAGATAAAGCCAACTAAGTTCACACACACACACGCACGCACGCACGCACGCACGCACACACACACACACACACACA
Organism: Gadus morhua; assembly: GCF_902167405.1. Taxonomy (NCBI): domain Eukaryota; kingdom Metazoa; phylum Chordata; class Actinopteri; order Gadiformes; family Gadidae; genus Gadus; species Gadus morhua. The sequence goes on along the minus strand of NC_044054.1, from coordinate 21,115,971 downwards.
CACACACACACACACACACACACACACACACACACACACACACACACACACACACACACACACACACACACACACACACACACACACACACACATCCTGTGCAGTTAATATAACTATTTGGCAACATCTTTCCTTCCCTTTAACGTGGAAATGTAGGCTCACCTCATGTACAGCAAAAGCTTTACCTTTATTAAACAGAGTATATTATGTTTCAATTTGAAATGAATATATCAGTGAATTAAATCGCTGTGGGTGTAATGTCTCATCCACTTCGGGGCTACAGGATTCTTTTATACGCTCAGTTTAGATTGGTAAATAGTTGTGACTCTTCAAGGTAATACAATCCACACTGCTTTCGTCAAGCATGAAATGTGGCCGAGTTCCCTGCATTGACCCCGGCAATAGCATCCTACCGGCCTCGCTTAAAACCAACACAATGTGCGTTACAGAACTAGAACCGGAACACTGCTGAGTCTGCCCTTCTTAATGCGCCGCGGGTTCACCGCAAACACATCCCCCGTGAGCATGATGCAGAACAAACATGAGAAAACACATACAGAGGAGTGGAGCACAGTGTATCAGCACCCTGGCCAAGCCTTCTTCAATGCAGATTACTCAAGCGTTGCAGCCAGGGACGTGCCTGGGAGCTAAATATAAATACCCAGGTCCACTGGAAGGGCCGAGGTTAGGGGACGCCCCTGGGAGCTGAAATACCCATGTCCACTGGTAGGGCCGAGGTAAGGGAACGTGCCCAGGGAACTATATATAAATACCCAGGTCCAGAGGTTAGGGGTTGAGGGCATGGCTAGTTTATAACACATTTAAAATAATAAACAAGAAACCCAGAAATATCCAGGACACGACCCAGGTAACCCTGGTGGTCGTTACAGTCCGGGTTTCAGCCAGCTGCAATAAAATGAGGGAAGACTGTACATAAAAAAAGGACAGATGATTTTAAAAATAAAGTTTTCCCCTGTACTCATAACCTTTGGGCCATTGGAATAACTAATGCTAGAAGTGTCTCTGTGGGAAACCACAAGAAATGAACATAAGAATAGGTCTTGTTAACTTTTAGTTTTAAGGTAGAAAACCTTGGAAAAATATATACATATTTGATTGAAACTAAATTGAAAAAACACACTATTGCAGGTAACAATAATCAGGCAATGCTGCCTAATTCCTCATTGCTGTTTGTTGTTGAGCACCATTAACCATTAAGATATACTCCAATTTGTGCTACATGAGCCATAACGTTTCCTTCAGCAATGTAAACACTGCGGTATTCCATCATATATAACAGCATGCAGTTACAGCGAGCTGTGTACAATACATGACAAATAGGATTCCTAATGAACCCTGCAAGGCCATATTTATTATCTTAGCCAAGGCTAGAATACATCCTCCTCTTTTGGGATCTTTTTATAGAAAGCAGGATATAAATGGTGCAAACCGTCGCTTGTTTACGGTCCCTTGACAATGCGCTGTGGGTGTTACAAAGATCGGCCGGCAAAGAGTACAGGTAAAGAGTAGGTTGCGCACCACTCATCTAACAGACGCACGGCATCTGCATGCTGAACCGCAGTCAGGCAAATGCGGCATCAAGTGGTATAGTTACAGAACAATGATAGCCACACATCACCCACTCTGCAGAACACAAACGCATCACACAAACAGTTCGTGTTCGTCTCCATCCCAGTCTGTACAATGCAGTGATCAGCATTTTGTTCTACCTTGTTTCCAGGCTGTTTACGGAGTTCCTGGCTACCACTTTGCGGAGGCCCATAATAGACGGCACTTTGGCAAAATGTACAGATCGGGTCCTGCGATGTTGGGACACCGGCGGCCAGATGATAATCATCAAAGCCTGGTCGTCCCCGAGTTAGGGGTTTAGTGTGTGTACTGGCTGCCCTCCCTTGGGAACCATCACTGTAGATGTAGTCGCAAAATAAGGTGCTGATAAAGCAGTTGATTAGACAACGAAAATAGGAGGATCGGGGAAAGAGCGTAATATCGATAATGGATTTTGAATAGGCCTTTTAAACAACAGTGGTTCATCGTGTCTATTCCGTTCAACTTCTTTAATTCAATAACGTTTTGATAATTCTCACCGTCATCACATAATTTCAACTGGCAATTTAAAAAAGAGAGAAAAGAAAGAGAAGGGAGGTGAGTGCTTAATAGTGCTGAATAAACTGTTCTTCAAGACAAGTCCCAATTATGTAATTGAAGGCTATCTTAATATGATGAGCTGTATTTCAGAGCAATGTCAGCACAATTAGTACACGGTCAAATTACATCGAAACCTCTCCACTATCCTCTTTTATGTTTGTCTGCTTGAATGCAACAGTCCTTTGGTTCAAATTAAGCAGTCAGTGTAGTACTGCAGGGGAAAGGAACTAGAGATGTGTGTCAAATAGATGAAACTGAAAAGAATATTTGAGTGCTACCTTATTCAAGCTAATAGGTTTGAAACCGTTTTGTAGCATGTGATATGCTGGATAGGCTCAAGCTTAATAAGACATCAATGTTGCACTTATGTCCGGATGCAATATTTTTCCCGAATCATATTTGATTAATACATAAGTTAAATTGATTAAAGAGGTATAAGCTAATGGGGACGGAACAGCATTGCATTTATGGAGTAGACCATCTAAATACGTAAATGTAATTTTTTATGAATAATTGAATGTCTCTCTCATTTCCAGGTATTACACATAGTAGTTCAGTCATGGTCAACCAGAAAGGTTGGTATATAAAACAACCTAACCTTGTCTACATATCTTTAGTTCAGTAAGTAGCAATTGGTAGCAACATCGAAACAGGTACAAATTGAACTTTACACAAGATTAGGTTAAACCTGTAAACCCCGAGACAAGGTACAGTCAGCGCCATTTAGAGGATCACACTCTTGTCCAACAGCACTGAGGGTAAACTCAGTCGTGTCAACAGCACAGGCTCATCACACTACTTAATGATCCCAGGGCGGATATACAGAGGCCAGGTCATTAAACACAAGCTGTTTAAACTAGACATAGCAAAATACCTCCCATTCTGCGGCAGGCCATAAATCATACCATAAACACACCAATCGTCAGCGTAGTTATAGTAGCGGCCTATCCCCTTTTACCCAAGGGAGAAAGAAATGTCTTACCCTCAGCAAGTGATCTCCAGCTGTGACCACAGCTGTTTACCGGTTTACCAGGTGAAGACACGTGACATATTAAATGGATCATTTAAACCACTGGATCCTTACAGCCAGTGAGCTCCACAACATGGGAAATGTTACTAGTTCTAGTAGGAGCATCGCTTCAGTGATGTCCTTCAGCTTTGTATTTCTCAGCGTAACAATGCAGAGTTGTCCAACACGAAAATACACATAGATTCTGTTGTTTTGTGGCATTCGGTAAATACTTATTATTTAAATGTTGCCCAATTTCACTGGCTTTAGGTGCAGAGGTTAAATTGACCTCTTTTGACTAATTCTGTTTTCGAGGTCTCTAATTTACCACAACATTGTTTTCTACAAAGGAAGCAGAACGTGACAATTGAAATATTCTGTCCAATCAGCTGCCACACATGCATCCGGTTAAATCAACAATTGTTGTGGATTATGTGCGTGCGGGGGTCTCGGCGGGGGTGATGGAGAGTCTATTATTAAATCAAGAAAATTGTGAATTGTAATATGACTCTGAGAAGCAGCAGGCATGTTCTGCCTGTGTCAAATAGGAAAAACAGAACGGTATGAGAAGCAACAGACATACTGTATTCTGTTTGTGTCGAAAAGGAAAACCACAAAGCTCTGAGTGGGTTTGAAATAACTTAACTTCAAGGACAAGAGTTTTCCCATTGAAAACCGCCATTCAAATCTTTAACTGATCTTCACCTCATTGGTAAAGATCAGTTCTTGTCACGTGCGTCATCTCTAAATCCTAGCTAATACACAGCGACATAAGGGGTGTTTGTTTTGTGCACATTGTCTGTCGATAAAGTCCAACACCAGAAATCCACACCAGAAAAACCAAACCAGACCGGACAATGGAGATTCTTTAAAAACATCACAACCTGGGTTTTTGTGATGAAACGCAGAGACGAAAGGGGAAGCCATGGGAAGGTGGATATAATCGAAGCTAGTTGTACAACAGTTAGAAGCCATAAAGAGGTTTCAACTAGGGCTGAGGCCGAATATTCAAATATTCGGATATTCGTTCCTTAGGAATATATTCAAATCTTGATTCATTATTCAAATCCCAATGTGTTTTTGAATGCTTCACTTTTTTTTAAGAAAAGATTTACATACAAAAAAGGTTTTGGGATGTCTATGGATATTTGGGAACTGAACGTAGAAGGCTAGGTTACATTTCTTCGGAACATCTCAGTGACAAAATATATATGTAAGGGGCCTAGACGTCCGACAACAATTCACGTCAAAGCATCCATTGAGGTAAGGGTAGCCATCATTAGAATGGTTAAAGATTATAATTAAATAGTTTTTTTGTTCGATTTTATCTAAAATTATTTGTATATTCCGGTATAAACTTTGAACAGTGTTCAAACCACCCATTTGAGTTGTATTGATTGGAAGTAGGCTAACACACAACTTATTTTATCATTGTTTTATGTTTGTTTGTAAGCACTTTGGGTCAACTCAGTTGTTTTTAAATGTGCTATAGAAATAAAGTTGACTTGACTTGACTTAGGAAAGGTTTAGGCTGCATTGAAGCTCTGCTTTTATTAAAATAACACATTACGACTAGAGGTCTCTTCCTGATGCGTGACACGTTGAAAGACACGCACTATGAATGGATTTTTTCCTTTCTATTTTCCCCACCGAATATTCGGATATTCGTTTGGAAACATAACGAATATTTAGGAGCTTGAAATGATGTATTCGGGCCAACCCTATACTGTCAGCAAGCCACTAAGCTCTCTGTCTCGGTTCAAAGGCTGTTTTTTTTTTGCCCCGCCCCCATTTCATCTTATGTTCTGGGCTCCATTCCAATGCCATGACAGCCGCATGGAAACAAACTGAAATGACAAAATGGCCGAATGAGTATATTGTCCTGAGACATGTAATTAATGTAACACGTTTAATGGATTCAAATTCACCACTGAGAAACAAGCTATGCTGCTTTGCTGGGGGAGCTGGTTCATCAGGGCACATTTGTGTATGCAGCTCCTAGATTGATGCCGTTGACCAGCCAATATAATTTAATATGTGAGTGAATATGTGATGACACACATTGAACGGCAAACTGAAAGTCGTCTGATTCATCTAGTACTATTGTTTAGTGTATTGGTAAAGGAGTGAAGCCAGGAAAGACGGTTACGATGGTTTAATCACCCAGATTGTTATTGTCCATTAATAGACATAAAAGATACACAGTCATTGAAATAGGGAAAAGGATCCAACAAGATAGATTGAACAAAACTTTAGCAAGTAAATATTGAATTTGTGACCTGTGCTGTGATGAATGTTAAGTAGAGTTAAGGTTGCTTAATGGTCCCCAACTGTGAATAGATGCAATGTCCCATTCCATAAGTGTTACTAAGGCAGTGGATATGGAGAGGTTGGTAACTGCAATATTGGGAAATAGCTATGCAAACTGATTGCTCCATTGGCAACATTTTGTGAATTCTTGGGGAGCCACTGGCCGACTCTTGAGTAAGCAGCATTTATCTTACAAATCGTAACTCGGGCAAGGTTATAAAATGTTCATTAAAAGGTAATAAGGTAGTGTAGGTTTACGTCAGATCATTAAGAATAAGTGTAGTCTAATAGTTTGAGATGTTTATTCAATCATGTTTCAATTTTAAACAGTTAACATACAAGTGTCTTTGTCAATCGTGGTAAACCTTAGCATTATTTTCACTGAAGTTGTCCAGTAACACAGACTCAGACATGCTATTCTGTCATTCAATCCAAGTTAAATGTATACAATTAATCGACATGACTACAGATCTAATCTGTTGCTTAGTAGTTTAACAGCATACAGCCCTGTGTAGCTATTTAAAAAAAGGATTTGTTTGCCAATGAGATTTCACAGTTGTTGCCATTTTATCGCTTGACAAGCCACTTGGCCGAATGGAAATGATTGACAGCTCAACATCGGCGAGCACTTCGGCATAAGAATAACAAAACATGGTAACAATTATCTAAGTAACGTCTCATTTCTCTCAAACGCTATTTGGAAAATATGTATTATCGGTTCATATTTCTGTCCATGCCATCAATCTATACAATTCCATTCCCTGGCTTTTCCTGCTGGTGGTTGAAATAAACAAATATAAAAATAAATAAATGCCAATTAAAACATTAAGACACAATCTGCAAGGCTAGAGGATGTCAAATCTGCTCGACCATTTGGATGAATGTGTTTGCCGTTTCCCTGTGCACAGAGACTAACAAAGTAAAGTAAAGATTTCATGGGAATTTGCATCTGTCAAGATGCAAAGGCTTGAAAGCCTTCCATTAGACTTTTCTTGAGCTTGCTAAAACTTTGAACTGAGAGGCTTGTCTCAATTTGTTGCTTAAAAAGCTATTCAAGCGTTGAAAATTATCCTGTGGGTATTTGGTATCTCTGACCAGAATATTCATGAGTCAAGCATCTATTTTTACTCACACATTTTTTTTATGTTTCATCACATAATAATCATCAACATATGGGGTGTGTGAATGTAATTTGCATACGAAGATGGAAAATAAAAACCTCTACAATCTATATTTTGTATGCAGGTTTCACACTTGTTTCACACTTTTCACACGTTCCAGTCAATGGGATTGACTGGAACGTTTTGCTTTTCTGTTTCACAATGTAAGATAAGATGGAAAGAAAACCTTAGAGACTCCCCCAAGGAGTGCTAAGGGTTACAGAGCAAAGTAACAATAAAAGTGAGCATCAAAAAATAAATTAATAACAAAAATGTTTTAAAAAAACTGCTACGATACGTACTAGTGCTGCACAGCTTGACAGCTGCGTAAGTGTACAAACTGCAAAGAGATGTCTAAAAGTGAGATAGAAAAAAACGATTAAAACCAAACAAGGAATTATGAGCGATTAGCAAAACGTAGGGGTTGATGAAGCCTTTAGCTAAAAGCCATGGAAGCTAGTTAAAGATACTAGCCCTGTGTTTACATGATCAACAGAGGGCAGGTACAGTATCCTATTGTTAAGTAGGAAAAGCAAACAAAACGCAGAGAGCTGCAAATCCCTCCAAATAGCTCGGGAACGCAGGAGGTGAGAAATTGAAAGTGAAATCAGGGCCAGCTTCATCAGAGCACAAGTGCTTTCTAATGTGTTACACAAGCAAAGCTTATAGGGCTCACTCTCCAATTTAATTTATCCTAATGTGGAATATTTCCAATGGCTCATTACTCGCCCTGCCGCTGGAGGGGGGACTACCTCCTCTCTACGATCCCTCTCTGTAATGAGCCCTGAAGTTTATTAGAGCCTTGTGCACGGAGGGGCCCGCTCTCCTCGCTCCCTCTCCCGCGTCCCACGGTAAAGTAGCAAGTCCCGGCGCACTAATCTCTACTGTGTAACGCCACATCGTCGCTCTCAATGAAACCAAACACAAAGGCACGGTGGGAGTTTGTCTTTATGCTTTATGACCGAATGGAACTCCTCCCCGCTCTCCGAACACAACGCCGACTCGGAATCTTTCGGAAGACACTCTTGAATGTTTGGGCCCCGCTGTGAACGTGACTAAACGGATCAACGATTTTAATGGATCGCTTCCTTTGTGATACCTTAAAGTATAAATGATGCATTTTTGAATGATATTATGATAAACGCTATACTTTTGTGCATTACGCTGGGGGTGGGGGGGGGGGGGGGGGGGGGGGGGGAAGTGCAGGTTGTACATGGAAATAACATTTTTTGAAGAAGAACAGAAGAGTTAAATTATATAGACAATTGCCAATGTATTATAAATATTGTTCAGTAAATGTAGTTAAATGTTTTTTTATTCGAAAAACCGTATGACTTTGTGCACTCCATCATAGCATCAAAGTTTTCCATTGATGGTTCGTTCTATTTCGTGACTTATTAAGTACACTGGGAGCACAAGCAGCATTGTAGACTTTTCCTTTCAAATGTGTCCCAGCGGCCATGGCCTTCTTGCAACAATAACAGTGTATAAAGGGGGTGCTCGCACTCTTTGCCCAGCTGCCACATGCGTGAAACATAAGTGATATCAGAGAATCCAGGGTCGAGGAATGGAAAAGTAAATACCATACATTCAGATTATTGTACGAGGACAAGAACGGTCACATTCTCAAGTCGTTCCCTTGTTGCGTAACCTTCCCCCATCCGAGTGCTGGCCGTTTGCAAAGACTGCAGAACCATATAACAAGTGTGCGCGGTAATGCGGCGCTGTCTCCCCATTGAGCCTACACATAGCCACCGCCTGTTCTCTTGCGAGCCACATGTGAGGAAAAAAGAAGAAGCAAATGTCCATAATCCTGGGGATGGGAGTGGGTTGAGGAGAACAGGCTGACAAGGTCACTGGGCTGATTGATGTTGGCCTCCAGAGTTCCTCCCTGGGTGCGGGTTCAACACAAATCTCTATTTCAGAGGTGCTGGAGATGAGACGGGACCAGCGGGGACAGCAGGGACCCAAACCTCCTCCCCACGGACCGCCGAGGAGACCGGCATGCGGAGAAGGTAGGATGTTGTGGCGTATTCATTCATCCCTCACCCCGGGCCATCGGCCCGTGACTGGACTGGAGTGTGGGAGGCATGCTGATCCTCCACAAAGGGAAGGGAGGGGGGGGGGGGGGGGGGGGGTGCTCCAGAGGGGAGACTCGTGGAGGGTGGTTGGAGGGTGGTTGGGAAGGGGGGGGGATGGAGGAGGTAAGGGACACCGATGCAAATGTTGAGAGCATGGTGATCAACTATTTTAATAAGCGACCACACCGAGGGAGACCCTTTACGTCTACTTTTCACGCAGTGCACTTAGCAGAGATCTGAATACATCATTTTGTTTCTCTATTCAATGGCATTGGTGACCCCCCCCCTCCCACTTTACACACATGTAGACACGGGCAGGCAAAACACACACACACACACACAAGGACACACACACACATGCACACGCATTAACGGCATAGAAAAACATACTGACTCCGGGAGGATAACTACCATGAATAATACAGTTCCTGCATTGCTGTGGCTTTCATCTATTATTATCATCATCATCGCTACCTTCCTCATATCCTCTTCCTGCTCCCTCTTCTTCCCCCGCTACCCGCTTCGTCTCCCTCACGTTACATGATAGACAGCGAGCGTTTGCGGGCCCGAGCCTAACACATTCATCAATGCATCGGATTAATCACAGCCATTAGCGCGCATTCCACCAATAGCACCGACGACAAGACAAGCTGTTTTCGATACGCACTCTCTATTTAAAGACAATGCACTGACGAACGACGGAGCCAGCAGATGGACAATAAATCGAAACAAATCAAACAAAGGAATACCAGAGATTTCCTGACAGTTTTTTCTTGACTTCAGAACGGAAACAGCCGCACACGTCTGACAACAGGCACTGCACATTTACTGATGTCCCATTGGACTTACTGTGGGTGCAAAAAAACAACCAATTGAATCTACAGGCAAAAATGGGGTTAATGGAAACATGGCATTGCTCAATGCGAAAACGGTTTAAGAGATATATATTGAAACTTGTGTGCGCTTCCTAACAATGGTCCATTTAAACATTTTACAATACGAATACATTACTCGGTAATTGCTGAATTATGTCCATCACTTGCCATAGCTTTCTTCCAATCCCCATGCTATTCTGTATTCAAACTGTGCCAGAAACTGTTTTTGACATCAACACAGATGCACAGAGAGTGGGGATAATGAGAAACGTAGTGTCTAGGTACCTCTCTGTTAGTCTACATAGAAATCATTCATCCATTCATATAGTGTCAATCAGGGAAAAATCAATTTACTTTAAGAAGCCAGTGATGCAATTTGCTGCTCAGACTTCCACCGCTGCCAATGTACACACAAAAAAAATCCCTTTCATATGAAGTGTATCTTCGTATAACATTCATATTGATTGTAGTAAAAAAATCTCTCTTTGCATCCTTACTACTTTTAATTAAAGCGCCTGATTAAGTTTAGCTCAGCGTCCATGATGTACACCTCCCATCCCTGGCACGAGAGGTATAGATTGTTTTTCAGAAAACTGAGCGTGAAATGAAATTGATTTCATCGTAAATGATAACAAAGGTCTATCTGCTGACAGCTGATTTAGTGGGCCTTTGCTCCGAAAGGGAGCCAGGATATTTCTCAGTGTCCCCAAATCAATATCTATCAGCAGCCCCAAATTAAACCCCCGCCCATTTTCAGCAACAGCTCTAATATATAGTGGATTTTAAGTGAAGTAAAAAAAATAAAAGGGCACATGCACGAGCCAATGATTTTCTTTTTGGAGCCGCAACTTTCTCCACTTCCAACAGTTAGTTTGGTTCAAAAGCGTGCCACTAGTCCCACAACTCCTGCAGTGTGTACCGACAAATAAATAGAAACTACCAACCCGTCGTCCCCATGTGTGTGTTGTGTTCAATTGCAATTGAGTTGCAGCAGCAGAAGAAAATAACTCCACATGGTGTGGGTACTGTATTGTGATGTTATCTGTGTTGCCCCAATGTGTGCGTGTATCTAGTGTATTGTAGAGTTTGTATGTTTCCTATGTGCGAGTCGCAGTAGGGGAAGAGACTACACACCGTGTAGGAACGGTATTGTGATCTTATCTGTACAGGGTTGCCCAATGTGTGTGTGTTGTGCATCTAGTCTTTTGTAAGCCATGGATGTGTCCTATGTGTGAGTCGCAGTAGGGGAAGAGACTACACAACCTGTCGATACTGCAATGTGCTGTTATCTTTATAGCCTTGCCCGAGGTGTCTGTCGTGTATGCATGTGTTGTAACGTGCTCCTAACGTGCGTGTGCAATTTTTTGTATCCACTCTCTTAAAGTCTGTGTATAGCTTTTATTAAAGCAAAAAAAAGAAATAAATTGAGTTATTCATTGAATTAAATAATGAATCAAGAGAAAAGAGAAGTGCGCGCTCACCTTGAACGATGAGGTGAACCTTGGTGGACTTGGGCTTCTTGTTGGTGAGGATGGTGCACACGTAGGGGCCCTCGTCGTGGACGTCCACACTGAGGATCTTGATGCTATACTCGCTGACCGGCGTGTTCTCCATGAGCACCACGCGGGGGTCCAGGGTCCACTTCTCGCTGCCCGCAAACAGGATGGTGGTGCGGTTCAGCCAGGCCACCCGCGTCACCTTGCTGTCCACGCTGCATCTGTTTAGGGGACACGGTGACGGTGAGGAGGAGATGCAGTATGCTAACGACACACAAAAGCGCACGCATAATCCGATTGTCGGCGGGACGACAAGACAAGGCGGTGAGGAGATACAGTATGCTCACACACACACACAGACGCCGAGTGTGCACAAGCACACAGTGCCGCGGTGATCCAACCAGCTCTCGTGCATTCATGCACGGGAATACATTCACACGCCCTTATCACCTGATAACCTCCGCTGGCATTGTATCTCATACACACAGCCTTCGTTGATGTTGTTTTTTCCCCCGCTAAAGTTGTTGTTCCTGAACTTGAGATGATAATGGATGGCATACAGGCGCCCTCCTCCACACTCAGACGCCCACCCAGGACCAGAATTTTGTTTGACTCTGGCATAACAATAAATGTGCAGTAAAAAAATGATGTCCGCACTCTGTGTTTGGTCGCCTGTGCCGGTTGCCCACTCATACAAGAATCAGCTTCATTAAAACTATATCCGTAATTGGTTTATCAGGGTTAATGGATTTAAATATTGCCGGTGTAAGTAAAGCCTACCATTGACTTCAAATTGATATGCTTAAATGTTAATTTCCATTGGGAAGCAGCAGCTTCAAATGGATGCTGCAGAGGCAGTGCCCTCCCTGCCTCAGGGCCATGTACGATATCTAAACTAGGTGTTTTTTAGACAAATAATCCCGTTGTTAAACGGGCCTCGAAGGGAGCTCCCCCCTATAAAAACAACGGCAGCTTCATCAAGGTAGCATAAGCGTTACAATCTATTCTTTGATTTGAAAGTAAAACATGCCAAGGAAAACCGTTTTTTGCATCATTAGGCAAAACAAATAGGCCCTGTGCGTCTGCGAAAAAATCCCTGTGGTTAAGAACTGTTGTCCGTGAGGCAGGCTGAGGTCAAACCAGCAACTGAGGGCTGTTTTTTGCAGCGTATCAGGATCACTTTCAGAACCCCTTAAAACCCAATACGCCTCACAACATATTGGCTGTTTTCGCTGCAAATCTAAGCCGGTCAGCGTCGGGACAATTTCGATTAAACTATAACCTCTCTAATACAAACAAGGTCACCAATCCAGAGGGACTCAAGAGGTGAGATTTAAGATACCTGTAGTCGAAAGATTGCCACAGGATTGGCGTTCAGCGTATAGGTTAAAGGACACACCTAAAGGACAAGACAGTGTATTGATACCTCATCAAACAATAAATGCGTCAGTCCTTTTTCTTCTGGTCAAAATTATGGGATGTTTGTGTCTCTCTGAAAAGTGTACAGTAAAAACAGTAAGGGGTGAAGTATTTCAGGGCGGGGGGTTTTGGGGATTCTGTAGAAAGATGAATTTAGCAAGATAGATAGAATATCGTATAAAATAACATGAAATTCAACACCTTGCATTTTCAGAACATATTACTCTTGCTGAAGATTAATATTTTTAACAAATTGAAGACTTAAAACAACAATTACAATTTATATCATAATTCTGCTTCAAACAAGTGAATACGGGTATGAACTCAACGATTTAACTTTTCCAATGTTTTTCTGAAACTGATTGAAAGTCTCAGACAGCGGCATTTTCACAACTCACCACCTAGCATTGCTCCTTTATATAAGAAAGATCACCATGTGTGATGTTTCCCTTCAGTAGGTAATTATTTTCTGCATTGATCACAAGGGAACAGAGTTTGTTTGCGTCACTCAATTGACCGCCGTACATTTAGCCCGCTAGCCTTGCTCTTAAACGCCACTTTCACTGCTCCGACAGGGTTTCCACTGCGAAAAGGCCCTGGCAGACAGGTACAGCACGCAATGATTCAATACATCGGCATGTGTCAGGCGCCTTTCAAATAGGCTCCACTTTTGTGATACAGTATTTGGAAAAGAGGCAAATAATGGATGGTGGTGTCAACAGCGACCCAGATGTAAGCACTCACGGTGACAACAGACAGAACTCTCCCCAAAGAGACTTTATTGCAGCTTGATCATTGTTCAGTAACTAATAGGAAACGTGTATTCCACTTGGCGACGTGTTGCTGCGACACATTTCCAGCAGGGTAGGACTGTTGTTTACATGTTTTTGGTCGCGGGCACAACAGGGAATGCGTCTTTGGGTCTTTGTTATGAAATTATTTCATGATTGACACGACCGTTTTAACGGTTGAATTTAACATGGAGAAAGAAACAACAGAGAAGGATCGAAACCCAAAAGGATGTCATGAGACGCCTGTCATGAAATGTCATGAAAAAAGTGAATTTACGGCACATGGCCAGCCCTACTCACTCCTCGATCGCCCGGCGAATCTATTTCAATCAAATGGACAAATACAGGTAACAATTTAGAACAGATCTGAGCTCTCCCTTTCAGTACAATAAAGAGAGAGAGAAGGTTAAACCATCCCTGGCGTCCATCTATACCTACGGAAGGGGATTCAGCGGTGACTCGCAAACATTCATATTCAGGACATATTGTTTTCCCCTGCATCGCCGTGGGCCATCCCTCAATCCAATGGACTACATTGGATGAATATCATAAATCATCCTGCCATTTCCGTCTGCTCGACCAGGGTCAGAGCCCATCGCCAGATGAGAATCCACTTCCATCACAGCGTTTCATCAAAGTCGCACGGAATGGATCGGAAAACGCAAGAGAAACAGTTTTTGTTTTACTATATCATATACGTATATATATATATATATATATATATATATATATATATATATATATATAAAACGATTTCCCAAATTCACAGTTTGGCACGATAAGGTACGGTTCTATATGTTATCGATATAAATGCTGGAATTTCTCATTTGTATTTAGATTAAAAAACATATAACAGTGCACAACATGGATAGTTTGGTTTCCAGCAGCATATGGAAACATAAACCAAACATGAGTGCCTGCTGAATAGCACAAACTATAAAATAGTAATTTATACGCTACTTCAACAAATGAATGCACAGATCAGCAGCATATGGAAAACTGAGTCACACAGCAGTGCCTTACAACCAATAGGACCGCTGTTTTAAAGTTTAGTCTATCATCATGAAATCAAAGGGTGGCTGGGCTTATTATCTTCCAGTCTACTCTAATGAGCCGTTACAGTGAGGTTGCTCTACATCTCTGGACGTCCAACCGCGCCTGCAGCGCAATAGAAGACTTTTTCTGACAACTCCACGTCAATTTGTTTTTCTGATGTGAATGTTTCCGGGCAAAATGTGTGTGGGAAGTAATCGTGCAACAACAGGTCAAGCCCCTTAAACAAGTTAGTGAACCGAGTATTCTCTAGCACGGAGAAGGGTCTCATATCTGCCTATTCGTTCTGCTATCTCTGCGGTGATCTCTATGGCCCTAGCGGAATCAGCAACATTTTGTTGCCTGGATGCTTCGGGGGGAGATACTGTTTCTGTTTGCTTTGCCGTTTAATTTGTTTGCCTAGTCCTGTCGATTTTTCTCATCAATGTGTTAACTTTGAGATGCGGTTGGACAGCGGGTGCGCCCCACTCCATTGTTTTTCTTATGGAGAAATCACCGCCACAATTTCAGGGAGGACACACAACCTCAAAGCGTTGGATTTTTTCCTGGAGGGTTCTTGCTCCAAAGATTTGCAGTGCAGTCCGAAAGCCGTGACTTTCTGAGCCGTGGTTGATTGTGTGTGTTAAACTTTCCGTTCTCGAGAACAGCGCATGAGCTAGCAACTTGTAAGGGATCCGACCATGTCTCAAGCAACAGAACATCAGACCGTATAAGGATCACTTAACTTTGTGTGGATAATTCCCTCGCATTGATCCCTATATATATATACAATAATGTTTTATGCATAATTATTTTATCAAATCAACTGTGTGCTAAACACAATAACTGGTTTGCAGTGTATTCTGATCTGCGCACCGTGGACCCTAAACGGTAAGGAACAATATGAATACACGTACCGCTTCACCAACAATATATGAACGAAATCGCACTGATATTGTCAATGTTTCATTGGCCTTCAGAATACGTAGCACATAGATTAATACACATTTATGTAGGGGACAACTTACTTGACTTTTACTGTACGCGGTACAACTGTCTCAATAAATATGAACATGAATTATGCTAATTGTCATAAAATAGTACATGAATATGGATAGCACAACACAAGGTCTGCACAAGGTTTCATGTAACGTTTAAACTTGCGTACAGTATTTTGCTTTGAAACATATTAAAACATTTGAAACATATTATCATATTGAGCGGTGACATTGGCTGTTCGTCTTCAACGTAACTTTCCTTTACCATGTGGTACTTTGTGAATGTTGAGTTATGTTCTAGATACTTGCACTCACTCACAGGCACACATGCGAAAACACACACACAAAAACACACAAACCCACCACTCCACGTACACAAACACATACACATACCCACCCAACCTACCCACTCAACCAACCGCCCACACAAAAATCGACCACACAAAATGAGTCCAGTTTGAACATTCAGCAAGCTTGACCGTTCCGCCTCAGCTAATCGTGCATAAATCACACATAACCCCTCTACTTATCATCTATTGTGAAAATAGCATCCAGTTTAAATATTCTCCTGCATCTAACAATAGATTGCACCTGGACAGGATATTCCATAAACAAACGGCATTAACTAACATGACAATGAATTACCATGAATAATTCAGCACTTCTCATACGGTATTTTTACCAGCAAGACCCAGCTTGTGTGCCTGTGGGTGACTTGAACACTTGCCACGGCCTAGTCACATACATGCTGTGGACATACAGATCAGAACAGTGGTGGGCGTCAGCACGGCAAGTCCCGAGCATGCAGCTGAATCTTTAATGCATCACACGCCGTATTAGCATTTAAAACGGTGTGAAGGGAAGAGTTTGCCAAGTTATTAACAGGATACCATGTATATATTTTTCCCCTGTAAAAATTTGTAAATGTGTGAGTGTAAATAATTAACCACCTGTGCCGCGTAGGTATAATATGTGACACATTTAAATTTACATAAATACTGCAGATAGTTGTCGTCGGTGTCTGAACACGTTTGAAGTCCAATAGGACATTAGAGGAACTGTGTACAGCTTTCTTGAGAAAAGTTTATTCTTAGTAAATGGCACTAGCCTCTGCAAACTGGTAGTGTTTGAGCCATCCGCCAAATTCTACAAAATAGTTCAAACAGAAAAGTTGAACTGCCACTTAGCAAACTAGTGTTTGACTGACACAAGCACACACACACAAACACACACACACACACACACACACACACACACACACACACACACACACACACACACACACACACACACACACACACACACACACACACACAAAGACTTACTATAGCTGTCAGTGTTAAAATTTGCCATTAAAGCGAATGTCGCTAGCATGAGACAATTAAGCTAAAACAACAATTTGAAGTTGATATGCCTGCTTAGGAAGCTAATGCCAAGTGAGACAACTTTCAAGTGCGTGATTACCAGAACATAAGTACAAAACTATACCAGAAACAGTGTGTATGATGTTAAAGAATCCTGATAAGATTGTTGGAATACAAATTATGTAGTGATACGTTTAGCCGGCTATACGAGATAGTCAGAAAAAAGATTGGTTCACTTAAAGGGAAGAAAACATGTTTCCCATAACAATCTAAATGTAAACTTGCAGAAAGGTGCTTTGTGCAGTTTTATATAACCCCCCCCCCCATTTAGAAACTGCACACTTTATAGGATTATGTGTCATTCATCCAGAGAAATAAGACGCTGCGGCTTGACAGAAAGCTATCAACATTCCTTAAGAGCAATGAAAAGGGTATTCTAGTTTCAATTTTCCTGTTGAATGGAAATATAGACAGTACATTTTTCCACAAAAATGTATACTTTCTTACATGCATGAGTGCCGAGGTGTTTTTCTTTCGTCTAAATCTCTATCAGAATGTTTATATACAGAATAAAAATGAATTCATAAGACCACATAGGAGGGACTTTTAATATGAATGCTGAGAATTTTTAAAAAAAAGTATTGGGTCAAACATATATATATTGCACATAGATACAAGGTATGTTGATTTCTTTATGGTTACGGTGAGCCATTTTTTATGTGCCATTATCATTAGGATAAGATGACCATGACTTTAACAGGACAGAAGTCATTTTCTCCTTGCAAACAGAGCAACAGTGAAGCCATCAAAGAGAAAACCCAATAAAAGTATTAACAACATTTCTTTGGTGATTTTCGCTCAACAACTAATCAGAATCTAAACTCCAATGCTAATGTGTTCAACAGTACAATGCCGTTCCTCATTGTGGTAATGAATATCCCTGAAGCAAACTCAAACGCGCTTGTTACTTAGAGGTAATGCTTCGGAGAATCTGCCCTTTCAGGAATGTTTTGAACTATTCTTACTATGGCTATGACGTTGTTTTTTTTAAAGTTATGGCACAATAACTATGGTCTTGAGTGTCGCTTTATATTTACCCTGAACTGTGAAAATGTGTTTCCTAGAATATGCTTTATAATTTAGACTTCAAACAAGCATCATATTTTCAGTATTGTATTATTTACATATTTGAAGCATAAATATCGAGAACATAAACGACAAGCAAATGTGCTTGTAGCCACTCTGTTAATGACGGATAACAATGTGTACAAGAGGAAGCATTTCATTTTGAGAGTTTTATCATGTTAGGAAGGCACAGCATAAATATGCATTTTTGCTAAATGTTGCAACAAGTATTCCATTCGTCTGTCTGGCACTAAGAAATACATGCCAATCAAAGTGAGTGGGGAAAAACAAAGGTGCAAAAAGATCAAATACAGCTGCTACATTTTCTACAGCATACACTGAGTTCACAATGTGCTATATCTTTATCTCTGTTTAACAATACGGTACCCACAGGTCTTGAATCCATCTATCACGACTCAATTAGACCACATTCCTAACTTATCACACATATTGAGGCATAAAACCACATGTTTTTTCGTTGTATAGACAAGATAAACATGCATGTGAATGTGTTGTGTATGTTTTTCCCACTGTAACACTATCACCTTGTGTGTTGTTAGCATACCAAACGTATCTCCGAAGGTATATACACCTTGAAAGGTATGCTTGAGGAATCTCTACCCCCCCCCCACCCAACCCCCACTGCTTTTTTTACACTGAACCTGTTACCCGTTTTTCCGTCATAATATAGTAAACAACTAACCCCACTTTTATTGTATCTTAAGCTCAACCCTAGCAGGAACGGGGGAAGAGTGCAGTTTGCAATGCCTGCCTCTACAGTGTAGCACAGACACACAACTGCTCTAAAAGATGCACTGAAATGGAGGGGAGAACCACATGCCCTTAGGGGGTCAACTGGGTTTATGTAAATCCGCAGAATTTTATCTTTGAAATCCAGAGCGTAATATTTAGCCGATTTTTTTCTGTTTGTATAGCTAGGCTTTTTTTTGTGTTGCTTTGAATAAATACCAACACAGAGACAGATCCAAACACCAGTCAGCCAGCGCACGCACACGCAATAGACATGTGATGTGTCCTCTCCTTCAAGGCCTTTACGAAATAGGCAACTCCATCCCAAGAATGACAGCCTTGTGTCACGAGAAAAAGCAGAACCGATTAATTGTGCTTGGGTACACACGGTCGTAGCTGCGACTGCTGAACCGAATGGACTGCCTTGGCTCCATTCTTCACGGGGAGCCTGCAGTGGGCTAATAAACTATTCCTTGTGGTGGTGCCGAAGATGAGAGGCCAGGGCAAAGATACAGCGCTGCACACCGCAGGGTGTTGTCACAGACAATATTCTAACGAGACTACGGCCGACGTGAGAGCCCACCAGAGGCAACAGCTAACAAGCCACGGTTCTGCCGCTGCGTCTTACGCTCAAGGGAGGGGGAAAGGGAGGGGAAAGTAAGGTGAGGCGGGGGGGAGCTAAACAGGGGAAGTTAAGGCAACCATCATTCAACGTCAAAACCCTCGCCCACACAGAGCGATCGGAAGGAGCGTGTGACGTCCATTGTTGCCATGGTATCATCATGGAATTGACCTTGAAGCTATACACTGTATGGATGTTGTAGGAAAGGATTTTTATTAAAAAAATTTACTGGTGAGATGTGACTATAACACATACAAATATAAAATTAGTCATTTGTGATGTCGGTCGTCAAAGTGATTGAAACCATGGGGTATTGGAACCATGGGGTAGGAAGTGCATTGTACGATATCCATTGCCTACAAAGAGCAAGCCTCCTTCCTTTAGTCAACTAGTCATAAATCATTTTTCTATTATCCTCATAAGTGGTGATACATTTTTATCATTGACATATTTAATTTTAACATTCAATAGTACTTTTTTTAAAGACAGTTTTGGTCTTACAAAACTTCGGTGATAGTTTTCGCCAAATTACGCACAGTCTGGTCTAACATGTATTTTATAGCGTCTTTGTGCGTTACACCTGCACCAGAGCCATTTTTCACCCGCTTTTTACTGTTTACTGTACAGCTAGCAGGAGACAATATTGTGTATAAATATTGACGATGGCTCTAAGGAGTGCCGCTGCCCCGACGGCTTGGGAGCCCGGTCTTCTCTCCAACAATACACACGGGACTCATAGCGGGGGGGGGGTTGGCGTCTTCGGTTTCCCGAGTCAGATCACTGTAATTCGGAGCGTGAATATCTGTTTGATTATTCAATATCTTTCACACTACATTAAGCTGCTAATGAGATGAGATTCTTGGAGAACACCACCGCCGTAGAGCCATGTTGCCTGCTATACATTTCACTCTGAGCATTATGGCGCCGTGTTCCTTGCACGCCGTCATCATTGTACAATTTGTCGAACACCAGGGGACTCCGTCTTGCCAGGACAGTCAGTCAGCATTCGCGGACTAACCTTTTTAAGCAAAATTAACCTTTTGGAGACTGCAACAATGAAAGCATGTGCTTATCATTACTAAACATAAGATTACTAAACTTACACAAACCTTTGTTGGGCTAAGAGCCCCGCAATGGATCGCCTAGTCGATTATGAGGGGTCAGGTCCCCTGCATTGGTTGGATGAATGAAGATGTGTGCTATTAAAGCATTGTTTTTCATCACGTGGAACACAGATTTCACGCAATTACTCGGCTTTCGTTTCGAAGTTAAAGGATTGTGACAGACCCTTCATAATCACATCACAAAAAACAAGCCTGCGCAATACTCTACTGACAAATAGCACGCTAATATAAACCATATCTATACATATATTAGCGTCATAAATAAACAACAGCGACGTTACTGCTGCTTATCCCCGAGAGACATGAGAGAAACATTCTCCTTCCGTGCTAATTCAGTAATCAAGCCACTTTAAAAAAACAACTCAACAACAACAAATTAAGGCCAACTGCTCTGCAGAAAAATGCAATCTGTTTTGTGCGTAATGTACATCTAACAAAGGCTTTTGAGAATAATACATTTAAAAACTCCTCGCAGAAGTTTTCCTGCGACCTGCGCCGGCGACTTAAAGGCGGACAAGATGGCAGTGTCAGCAACATGCACTGCTGCCTTAATGACTTAGTGAGGGGTGGCTTTTGAGCGTCGCAATTGATTCTGTTTGTTTCAATGCCCAGGCTTAATATGCTGAATGTCAAGATGCAAAAGCATCTAACGATGCCACATTGCCTGATTAAAGTTCTCAATAAAACAGACATGCTCAGGTAGTTACTATGTACCAAGAAAACGCTTGGTGGGAAAATAACTTATTACTTTACTTTAAATTTGATTAATTCATTGATTCAATTCTTATCATGATTAAAATAGGGATTGGTTGTGAGAAATATTCGCAGCAAGCTAACAGCTTTCTACCTGTCAGTACAAAGCCTAGCACACATCACACATCACACATCACACACACACACACACACACACACACACACACACACACACACACACACACACACACAGTCCCTGGGTGATTGAATGTCTTTTTGCAGGTGTGTTCATTAGTTTTGGCTATAAATTTGATTTACTTTTCCATAGGATGGGGCAGATGTAGCGGTTGACTTGACTTATCGTTTTTGTCACTTTTGGCTAGGGAGAATTTCATATCATTTCACACATATTTCCTCTCGAGCCGCAGAGCTCCGGGAGTTCCTCCTTGCCGGACGGCGTTGAGCTAACACGTGTGACGGAGGCAGAATAACATACCGTCTATCGTCTGAAATGGGACCCCTCATAACACACAGGGATTGTCAATTTGGCTGGACCGCAGACAACCAGATTTATCCCTAGATACAGCTGTCCATCATCCGTCCCATCAGTTTGGACTTATCCTTCATCCATCTGCATTACTACAGACCGTGTCTGATAACCTGCCGGAGGGCCTGGTGCTTCCGTTTCCACGACGACGGGATAAAATTGACAGCAGGTGTGGGACGTTGCGCAGGTCAAGATTTATTAACCAGAATATCTATAATAACAGCGTGCGGTTTGACATGTGTGACATTTGGCATTAGTTAAAAAAAAATCCAATACGACGGCATATCACGGCTGTATGCGATTAAGAGGGCCTCCATATCTACACCGATCACAAAACCGTCTGTCGTTATAAGCGCTTGTTAATTTTTTTTTCACATTTATAAAAAATTCTGCAGCTGCTGATCTTGGGTCGTTCTTACTATCCGCTGCTGTCATTTGAGGCTAGAGCATTTGATCGACATCAGCAAATCAGTAAGGATATGAGCACGAGAGATGATCCAATGATAGGGAAGGTACTAAAAGGGCAGCTAGCACTATCACGGTAACTGTGAAGGCCCCGGTCTGTGAACGACTAAAATCTGATTGCAGACATTCAGAGTAGATCCAGGTGAAAAATCCCTGCAGCTTCTGTCAACCGATAGCCAGATATAAAACGATATATGATATTGCTAGTACAGATGCACTGAAACTAGCAACACGTGATCGTAATCAGCCAATGGCCGATTGGCAGGAGCCAATCACGTGACTCAAAAACCAAGACGTGCTGTCATTATGTCAGTGAAACAATTAATTTTTGTCCTGCATTTAACATAATTCTTCTTTAAATGCCCTGACTCTCAATAAAGGTAGGCAACACTCAAGCAAAGATAAAGCTTGATTCATTGATCTCGGTTTTAGTATGCAATAACAAGCCTGCATCTTTAGGTTTGCACTTAAATAGTAGACCTACACTATTCATTATTCATCCCCAGGTTAGTTGAACCGAATGAATTATGTGAAGGACAAGGCAACTCCCTACTGATTCCTTCAGCTTTGTGTGCAACTAACTATTTTTACTCCACTGCTTCAATAGAAGATGAGCAGATGCCAAAATACTGTTGTCTTGTTTTGTGAGTGAAGCATTTGACAGAGCTCTTTTTATTGGCGGGGCCTTCATGAAGAGTCGGTGTTACGTAAATACTTATGGCATAGTCTATATTAATCAATGTCGAGCGGTATACGCTTCCTTTGCATACTGGTTATTTATGTTGTTTAATATTCGACATGTTGCTTTGCCTCAATTGATTCATGGAAATGTGTTTTCACAAGATAACAGGAAATAATTGTTATTGGAATCGGATGGGCTGACCAGTATCACATTAAAAATATCTGTGATCGGTATCGGCCTAAAATAAATCTGATTGGTAAATCCCTAATTGCTATTCTATTACCCCAAAATGCCTGTTAGCATTATACAGTACTTTTGTATGGGTTTGTTATGCATGAAAATAGAATTGGGGGGGGGGGGGGGGGGATATGCAGACGATTACTTCTACTCTGTGGCGGAAGAGAGTCTAGTAGCTCATGGCACATTGGAAACAGACGTTCTAAGATTTGTTTCACCTTCTTAAACGAGTTGCTTATTTCGGACTGTTGACCGTAATCCTAGGTGTTTTGCAGAGACGATTTAAAGGTTTTAATAATGGATATCACCCAACCCTTATTAGTGCATAATCAGTATAATCAAAATTTCACACCTGCAATTAAAATAAATGCGTCCAATACTGACCAGCGCTATCGCAAGAGAAATCAAACAATAAAAAAAAATTAAAAATCATACACCACTTCTATAGACGGGTTTAATGAGAAGCAACACCTAAACTGAAGTAAATACCGATCCAAGGGTGATAACAAAGCCAAACAGGCCTCAAACGGTATGTGGCAGGAGTAATTAACAGCCTCCTTGATGTAGCTTGGATGAGCTTCTGTCTTTGTCAGCCTTTTATGACCCAGATGGGTTCTGTACCGTGTCAGGTCTGTTCATTTTCAGCTTTACAACAAATTAGGCTTAAGAAGATAACTAAAAAAGGAAATGTGTCATAGTACTGCTGTTCTCGAAGTGAGCTAACCACAATTACCTCTGCGTTCGAAGAACGCAACCAACAGAAGAAAAGCAAATATCTCAGATTGTGTTATATCTGACAACTCAGTAATTCCACACTACACTTCGAGAGTTTAGTTTGATAGTTTGATAATTCCTAAAACAATAAGAAATGGTTTTCCCTTTGGGGGGGAAAAATTATAGTACTTGAAAAAAACAGTCTTTATAAAGTTAGCTAAATAAGTAACACAATTGTTATAATGGTGCTGACATAATGCATATGGGAATACAGATTGAAATGGCAGACACTGCAGCATACACAAAGACACAGACACAGTTTATAACTTATCAAAAGAATGACCACCAGCAATTCCACGTGGGCTCCTGCAAGTATGTTCCTTACCCAAATCAAACCGACACTTCCTAACACCTCAAAAAACAACCTCCCTTCTAGAAACTAAATCATTTTATGAGCACCACTAATTGCCAGAAACTCCTAGAACAATCAACATTAGTTTCACTCAACCAACACACACACACACACACACACACACACACACACACACACACACACACACACACACACACACACACACACACACACACACACACACACACACAAAATGTGACATAACTAAAATAAATGCCAATTATATTTGTGTGCGGAGAATGTATGACTGCAATGTGTTATGCAACTGGAGGCTTTTAGGACAAACATGTCCAATTAAGCTTTTTTCAGTTCAACATAAAGCTTTCTTCACGTGGCCAGCCAGGTATGGGTGTGTAGCTAACTGAAAATGTCACATGTAGCAGTAATGATTGCGTTTCATGACTAGAAATCGGGCTCTAGAAACTATTTGTTTTGATAAAATCATTTTTTGGAGCTTGCTGCAGTCCAAAGAAGAAATAACAGTTCATTACCTTTGTTGCGCTAACTGCGTGCTATTCAAATTGTCGTGGCTTTTTCCATTCTCTCAGTCCCCAATGTAAAGCTCTGAACAGCAATGATCATCATTAAATGTCTAGAATGTTCTAAGGGCCACTGGGTTTGCCTATCTGGGCAGTGAACACACAGTTTAGACCTTGAAGCTCGAGGCCGGCTACATGAGGCGACGGGGAAAGGCCGAAGGGAGGGCGAATCTTAATTGGACCTGGCCCCAGAATTCTCGTCAGGTAAAATGTTTTTTTTTTTTCATTGAGCCTTGTTCCAGTTACATGTGGCTTGTCACGGCCATATTGAAATGAGTCTTGGTGGATCTTAATCAGGTCTGTATAGCCAGTTGGATCTTATCAAAGGCCCCATACAGGTGATAGGGTGAGCCTTCTATCTTTACCCTAATCATCTGCCTGAGTCTCAATTCATCAGTTAGCCATGATCTAAACATTAACTATTCATGAACTAGTATTTTTTTTTCATTAGGAGACTCTTATCTTATATCGATAAAAAAAA
The DNA here is from genome assembly GCF_902167405.1 of Gadus morhua. Lineage (NCBI taxonomy): Eukaryota > Metazoa > Chordata > Actinopteri > Gadiformes > Gadidae > Gadus > Gadus morhua. The sequence continues at coordinate 21,090,876 of NC_044054.1, read as the reverse complement.
GTAATTAAAAGGGGGGGGGGGGGGGGGGGGGGTCAGGCAAGTATGTCGACAGGTCGGCTGCAGAAATTGGGGATCAAACCCAGAATCTTTTGTGTCAGAGTCCATCGCCCATGCCACTAAACTTCCCTCCTTCTTTGTATGAAATAACGACAGCAAAAATAAGCACCATTATTATTATTGTAAGGAAGGTGATACATGGAATTTACACTGCAGTAGTGATCATGGAGGTGGGTCATATTCCAGGTTAAAACATTCCCCAGTCAAAGCCTTGAAGTTTCTTTATCTTTCTTTTTCCTACACACACACATTCAAAATTCAGTAGTCGCCCACTCATATGGGAAGACAGTTGCTCTAGTCCCAGGGAGTAGCTATCTAACATTGTCTTGGAGGAGGGCAGCATGCTGAAAACCAGCCTTTCCTGCTGTCGTGTTCCCGGTGCACACCCCGGGTTGAAGGGACCGGTACACTGTTGTCTTTGCTTTTTTGTTTTCGGTTGTTCTTCATCTAGAAGGGTTACTTTGTTCATCATTTTAAGTAGGACCTCAATATGATTTATTTGTAATCCAACTTTCAGTTTATTACCCACATTACTTTTGTTGTTCTGTATCCTGCTGTCATAGCCACATAATGAAAACCATTACTAGTATGTAGTAAAAACCTTGCTTTTGGCCATTGATGTACATTGTGTTAGAATTGAAGAAGTGTATGAACTATCAGGGATACAATGAAAAATTATGAGACCAATTACTCTCAAAACCATTTTCCTTTTTGGATCAGGTTCGCTTTGCATCATTTTACACAACCGTTATGGTTCATAAAGTATAGCCTCACTGTAAGAGCCCATGCTACGAAAAAGACCCTTCTAGATTCAACCCTATTATTCTCGGAACTTCTTCTAAGTATGTGTTATTTTCCAGCTGGATATTTCTGTCGGACTAAAAGAGTAAGCGCCGTGGTTCTTTTATGGTGTTGTCATCGCCCTACAGCTCAGAGCCGGAGTCTCTTTCAGCCGTGATGTTCCCGCCTTAATTACTCCTTGAAGTTATATTAAGCACTTTAGTCTCCCACAGCAGGATTGCATCACTCGCAGGAGGGGAACAGAACAGGCATTGTTCCAACTGCCGATGTGTGTTTATGCATATTTTGGATGTCTTTTACCCCCTCGCGATTGGGTCCAGGACTGTGCCAGCCGCCTGGGTTAAAAGAAACGATGTATTAAACCTATTATTTGATGTGTTAAACGCAGCATAAAAGTATCCATGCGTATTGCCGGTGTGAACATTTAGTTGATCAAAGCATTTTATTATGTAATATCTGACATATTTGGAATGCAAATGCCTACATTATATTTTATTGAAATGGCACCCTTACTGGACTACAAACTGTGTAACGTATCAGTACTCACTGCTCCTTAGAGTATACAAAACAGGATTTAAAGTCTGGGAAAGCTTCATTAGGTTTTCTAGCTCCAAAATCGCTTCAAAATAACAGCCAAATCTTCTCATTAGTACTGTACTTAATCTACCCAGAAAACAGCACCGCCTGTGATTCATTGTTGTCCGAAGAACAGACTAAATCAATTCACAGAGCCATGCCAAAGGTTGGTGCTTCACGGTTCCAACTGGACAAATTGTGTTCACAGGAGAGATAATAGTTTGGCAGATGGTCAGTTTGAAGGGGTTTTAAACCAGAACAGACAATAATACTTCAGCAAGTATGCTTTTCCTCCAGTAAAAATATCTATTTTTGTAAATGCAATTTTTGAGCTTACAATCAATACCTTATGTTAATTTTTTTCTTTACACACAGATGTGCATATATATGTCTTATACAAACTATTCAATGACTTGCAGATGATGCGGAAGAGAGACATATTCTATGACTCAGTATGTGCTTTTTCAGTATTGATTCGGGATTGTTGGTTTAAAGTGAAATATTCACCAAGCGCCACATAGCTGATGGGCCTCAGTGGACACAGGCATCCATTAAACCACTGATGTAAGAAAACACATCCCTCACTTCTCACTTCACACAGACATCACACCATCAAAGCACCACAGCTGCACAGCTGAACGCCCAAAAAAATAAAAAGGTACAGCAAAGTGTTCCACGCTCACAGTCTTGCGTTAGGGGTGTATTTCACATAGCCTGGAGTCTAACAAGCCAAACTCATTCTCCCCCTTAATTAAAAACCAGACGGTAACATATAATAGAACGACTATCTCGTGTACCCTCCAATCTAGCAGGTGACAAAAATTCAAGACGCTTCGAGATATTCAAGTCTGTACGCCATTCAAATTCTTCCTATTCCCCGTAATAGCTTATCATTGTGCAATAATGTCCGATGAAAAAGTGCAGCTGACACACAGCAACACGCCCACCCATGCAGATGTCTGTTATTTATCATTGTACTGTGCTCCTTTGTAGAGGCCAGATCGCTCAATTGTTGTGTTATGATTGCTATTCCTTGATGTGAGTGAAAAAAAGAAATACTTTAGCTCGACCAGAATCAGGCACTTTTGGACATTTGCATGGTAAACAATATCAACCAGTGTTTAAAAGTAATGAGCAGAAAACCACGCAAGCCATTTCTGCTCGTGCAGATGCCCATTCAGTCCTCTCTTCTGGGCCTACGGGACTGGTTTTATTTCCTTCTTGTGGGCACACTTAAGGATTGGATTATGGGCTGCCCTTGAGTGAGGTCGCTGTCGAATTGTGAGCTACAATCTGTCGAGCATCCCGCCTGAGACTCGTAGCAGCTTGTCTTTATTTTTTTTGTTGCATTGGTAAAACTCAGGAAAACAAGATCTTTGTTTGTTAGCATACCACATTCGTAACACACTGTTGGTGAAATGAAATCTACTATATGGAGTGCTAGCTAAGTAAACTGTCCCGGCAAGCAAATCCACCAGACAGACAGAGTAAGGGGACGGAAGAAATGCGACTGCAGCGGCTGGAGAAGGCGATGACCCAGAAGACGAGAGGGGCCGCTACTCTTCCTAGTACGGGCCCTCATTTCACCGCTGCCAGTCAGCCTCCTGCCACCTGCCTGAGAACTGATCCTCTGGCCAATCCAACATGCACTCAACCGTGCAGCATGAGTTAATACCAGGGTTTTTGTGAGGGGGGAGGCCACATCTGTTTTGCAGTTACAGGTAGAAGTGAGACATGGTTCTTGAAGGCTCCTTATGTGGGCCTGAAAATGATGTGCTTGCCGTCATCGAGCCACCACCATGTTTTCTCTTCTATTTATGCTGTCATGTGTCAGAGGTGAGGAACAGGGACCTGGACAGCTTTCTAGGAGCTTTCCCAGGTAAGATTGATGATGGTGGGCTGCCTTGAGTCAGGCCTGAGACCAGCTCTCCTTGTGTCTTATAGTATAGGCACCAGGCATCAGTTTCCCCACTTTCAATCAAGAATGCAATGGCAGATTAAAGGACAAAGGTGATATCCGTCTGGTCTGGACTAGTTTTGGGCCCCAACTTATTCAATCGGGTATATTTCTAAGCACACCACACAGCAGCAAAACTGTGTTGCCGTCCTGGTTAAATAAATAAAGCAAAGGCTAACTTTTTTCGCTTTAATTACATACCATGGGTAAAGGGCCTGAGAATATCACTTTCTAAGCAATCTGTGGTAGAAATTATAAGCAATTTCATTAACTGGCTTCCAAAGCTTCAAAATGTCAGTACAGGCCTCAACAATTTAAATGGTGAGCCAAGCCAAAGAAATGGCTTTTCTGTTGTGAAAAGCCATTCTGGTGGCTGCTTCCCTTGATGAAGGAAATGTTCAGTGTTGTTTCTCTTTGCTTATAATCACCAGGAACATGACTGTTTGACCACTGATAACAGTTATAACCATTTGGAAGGGAAGGCTGACCATTATCAACCAACCAATCAATTGAAAAAACAAGCAATTGACCCAGCAACCAAATCAAACCAATGGATCAATCAGGACCTTTGTTGTTTATTTAAAATAAATTGAATCAGTTGCATTCCCTGATAAGGTTAAGAGAGAGACAGCAGTCATATAAAGATGTGGACGATATGTATGTATGTATATATATATATATATATATATATATATATATACACACACACATATATATATATATTTTAGAGTTTTAGTTTCTAACTCAAATGAGCATATGACACAATGTGATAATGATGTGCACTTAAAAATCTGGAAGGGATTCAGACGGTTGAAATTAGTTTTGTATTTGTACCGGGAAGAAAACTTCCTCTGCTATAAGGAATATGGGACATCTTAAATGTCCAATCCAATCCTGTAACCCGCTAATGTTTATTTTAGGAAGAAAAATATGGGAACAGTCAATAAGTTATTAAGATAAATAGCTAAATAAATTGCTACCTCCTCATTTTATTGCTCTTTGCGTGGTAATAATAATAACATTTCAGTCTCGATTTCACTAAATGCCATCAATATCCATCCCTAATATTATCATCCGTCATTGACTATTGAAACCACTCTCACAGGATTGTTAGTTTTTAAAGTTGCCATAAACTTTAACTTCAGCTTTCACCTAGTGTCCTTGTATGCCCTGCACGTGGGCAAGTACATCATTTTCAAACTCTTGGGTCTACCTCCTGGTTAACTTACTCCAGATGGTAGAAACAATGATGATTAAAATAGTCTGGTGGAACCAAAGTTGACAAGACAAAATCAAACAAATCTGCTAGAATACTTGTGATTGCCTAATTAATAATATGGATAAAAGCAGTGGTTTAAAACTGGAAACAAGCAGATGGAGGAGAATGATACCTAAGAGGACACATCACACAAATTCACACACATTCATGCACCCAAACACATGCACCTATTTGCACATGCCCAAACCCACACACACTGTGCATTGAGCAATAGTTTTTGAATAAAGGAAAAGACAACTGATGGGAGTTATGTGATTGTCAGTCACGTTAAAACAATTATTGTCTTCAGAGGGATCACTTTTGCACGATTGCTTGATGTACTTGGGTTGCGTTGGGAATTACGATGACATTCATCAGATCATTCATTATTTGCACACTTTGCATCTCATTGTTGGGCAGATTATCGCTCAAAACCTCAGTGGATGCTCCTTAGGGATGGAAACGTTTCCTGCTTGCTATCTCCGTTAGACTCCATGATGAACCATCCCATTCTCCCACAAAATCATTTATGTTGATTAACAAAAACACGACATCCAGAATGATAATGACGCACCAGATCACACTTGGTGGTCGTTGGCAGACAAGACGGCAGACAAAATGGTGGGCCTCTCTCTCCCCAGCCAGACCCATGACTACATACATCTCACTGCGATTGTGGCGAAGGAGTATCTATTTGTTAAGTTCAGATTAGTTTTTTACCCTCATTGAGTTTTATTTTCAACGTGTCCATTACACGTAGTTCATTATCGTAGCCCACAGGCTTGCTTATGGGGTTGTGGGGAGTGATTATAGATAAAGTACTGAGTGAACGAGGTGAATCGTGCATGCAGGTTTAAAAAGCTAAAAGACACAGATACACAAAGCTTGGCTGTTTATACTATACATACAGTATTCATATCTAGCGAATACACCTATACTTCAGCAATGAACACCCAATGATTCTCACCTTTATACACAATGTTCCTATGTGGATTAGAAAAAAATGATCATTATAAAGCAGGATCTCAACCGATAACATTAGTTTAGGTTAGTTTTGGAGGTGCAAGCTAAATAAAAAAAGAATTTACTTTTGTTCCCTTACGCGTTCCATAAATAGATTAAGGTTGCTAACTTTGACAGACTAAAAAGCCAAATTGACGAGGAAACAATCGTCAACAATACTTTTGCTGTTCGTAGCCAGCACTCAGAAACAATTTTCTGTATACTCTTAAACTAAGATGTTATTGTAAACTCTAAAATACAAATTTACATTGGGTTTCAGAGCTGTTTGGCTGTTTTTATTATATTCAAGCAAAGTGTATCTTCTATGCTATGTGCTGATATTGAGGCGGCAACATGCCAACGGTATTGAATAATGATGAAGGATAAGCCAAAAATGCAAAGGAGTCTTAAGCGATGACTTAAGACATATTTTATCTCAAGTGGTCTACCTGAGAGAAGGTGGGAATGTGATGCAGGAGTGCACTGCAACACCCCGACTTTGTTTCAAGGAGTCCCCTTGGTAATTGAAAAGACAAAAAACTTCAATGTGTTGAGTCATCTTTTATTTATAGAATAAAAGCCCCCCCCCCCCCCCCCCCCCGCTTTTTCTAATTGAAAGGCAGCTCTTTTACTAACTGCTAGACACCAAGCAAGGTTCTAGCCACTAAGACTTGCAGCCAAGATTGTATCTTTATGTCCTTCTACACCCATTACCTTTTATGTAGGCAGATGCTGCGGGAACAGAGCACGACGTAGCGTAACTTAGCCGTACTTGCTGTCACTCTCGCTGCCAGAACTTCCATAACAAAATTGGCGGCTACGGTCACTCTAGGGCTCGGCTAATGAGGAGTTTTCCAGCTGGAACGAGGCCATCTTCCAGTGACCGTCCTCCCGGTTTATTCAGAAGGCCATTAATTCATCAATAAATACAGGCAGCTCAAACTGATCAGACCGAGTGACCACTGTACACCACAAGACTGAATGCTGATTTCCTCAGAGAAATCAAATAAAACCTTGCAGCGACTTTCAGTCCAGCATTGATAACACAATGCATAACCAGCGAAGTCCAAAGGCTGTGAACAGTTAAGATGTTGAAAAGTACCTCCGCAAATACATGGCAGTTACAAATGAACTATTGTTTCTAGCACTTCCTCTCTCTGCCTCTATTAGCTGTTACATACAAGGATTGTCCATTTATCTACCAAAACCACATTAACTATCACAAATAGGTCAGAACAATTTGTTCATTAATTTACTGAAGTCAAGAACTTATTTCCATCTATTTATGATCTTTTACCGTTCGAATGGTAAACATTTCTTCAATGCACTATAATAAAAAAAAATGCTTTTTCTTAGTGAAAAGGTTCAGGGCTTTAACGACCATAAAGAACACTGATGTCGTGTCCTCTATATTTTATCTTAATGGTCCTTTCACTAAAAGGTATCTTCAATTAAAATTCCAACTCTGAGAGAAAAGCTGCATAGCTCGACCTAACCCGCCAACCATGGCCTTGATTCTGTTCTGCTATGTCCCGGATCGTTATGCTCCTGCATTAATGTTCAGAAGTACTATGAACTAAAGGAAAAGGAAAAAGGTTTTTCGGATTTATCATTCTATTTATTATTGAAATCTTGGATTAAATGTTGAATGAAACGGAGACAGAAGTACGGTAGGATAATAGTTGAAAATAATGTACTAATGAGATATCCTATTAGCACATTACTTGTACAAATGGGATGCATATATGGATAGGTCACATAGGATACATATGTTGGCTGTGCGATCTAACATCATTTTTGTTTTCAAAAAAATGTATTCCATTCCATGTCAACAGTGTTGTAATGTCTGGAGCCCTTCTAATTTGCCTGGTGGGAAATCCATGTCCAATTAAAAAAAAAAAAAAAAAACATTATGCATATTACAATGTGTTATTTCATGCAAGGTTTTCTTCGTGGATCCTAATGGCCCTGGCTATTTTAGAGGTCTGCTAGGATTTTTCAATGATCCTTTACGGTGAGATGGTGCAGATTAGTAGAGATTAAGCACATAAGAACCATGCCATGTCCAAGCCATGATGTTGGATATTAGCTTAAACTCTAATTTCCCATATCCGTGCCATAGTTACAGAAACCATAATCCCATTTTCTTTGGCATTCAACTTTGACAAGGTTTCAGGTCATCTAAGGTCTAGAAAGCGGTTGGAAAGGTGATTATAAGTCGACTTTGCTTTGAAAATTGTCTGCTCAGCTTTTGTTTATGTATTTATGATACTCATTTGCAATTGACATGGACACACATTCTTATGCATAGCATGTTTGTGTGTTTAAAGCTTTCCACTTGCAAGAATTGTTTTCATCCAGAACCATTAAACAACTCAACAACATTTGTATTTGTTAACTCTATAGCTGTTATTTGCTTCAATGAGGGCAGATGGTAAAATTACATTGTCATTGTATTAAAGATAGATTACTGTCTTGACATGATATTCTGCCAAACATTTGCTGAGCAGATTTCTGAATTTGAATCAGATTTACAGTATCCCTTTGAGTTAATAATATTCAAAAGAAACATTTTTCACCAAATTAAATTGCTGATTTATTTGTCAAACCATCTCATCTCTTGCAAACGTTACACATTGACATTAGGCCAACATGACAAAACAGTTTAACAGATTTAAGAAAATGTATACCATTGTTAATTGCTACTCTATGTTCGGAATGCAATTTTAGGCTTAATTTTCAATTCAAGGAAAATATGTTGCCATCCATGGATGAACAGAGAATGTTCCCTGGCAAATTTTGCAGACAGATGCACTAAACTGACTTGAACAGCATGAACTTTCAGACCCAGTGGCATACGTGGAATTGCATGGGGTATATACAGGATCACCGAAACCCAATTGATTAAAAGGCTATGAACCATCTGCCACATCTTGAAGGCTGCACAAAAAGATTGATGATGTTTATCATGTTTCTATAAAACTCCAATGGTGGTTTAAGAGCCATCACATAACTGGCATCTCGATCGATCGCTACAAGATACAAGCTAAAGATAAAAGCATGACGTGTGTGTGTGTATGTGTATAAGTGTCTGTCTACGTGAATGTGTACATGTGTCTGTGTGTGTGCATGTGTTTATCTAGTGAGCAAGAATTGTAGCATCTGCTAGCAGGCCCCCTGTTTCCAAGCATTGAAATGGTTATTGAGCGCCCTCATCTTAAATTTAAATAACCAATATGGTATGGCCTCTATGCAGCCGTTGTCAGTGATGCTCGGACTGGTTTTGTTTACAGACGAGCTAAGTGAAAGCAGTCGATACCGACTACAGCCTGAGCAATTCTGCGTCTATGCCATTTAAATGGACATCATAGATAGAAGGCCCGCGATGTCTTTGAGATATGGATCTCACTGACTCCATTCTGTTCATTACTTTGGACTCTGCTTGGCCGAGATAAGAAAGCGTTTGTTGTCTCTGCAAGGTATCTTATATTAGCTATAAATCATACTCTGATCCATGACTTTCTAGCATACTTCATCCAACCATTATCTAAGCACATATACTCTACCAATATCTATATCTATATCTATATCTATATCTATATATATATAGAGAGAGAGAGAGAGAGAGACACACACAGACAGACACACAGACACACACACAAAAACTCACACACACTAAATATATTGCATGTTTTTCAATGACAATCAATAAGAAATTAGAGCAGAATTAGAAAAAAAGGGAATTATACAATTCTACATAACATACTATCAACTAGTGATTTGGATGACTAGGAAGAGTGAACCAAAATGAAATATTCAATATTAGTTTAACTTCATCCGAGGATTCGACCCTCGGCAGAGAAATTACGAAGGGGAAAAGGGAATACATTGTATCAAGTGGCAAGGCTGTGCTTATACCTCTAGAGGGGCAAACAAACAGAGCAACTAATAGTATATTATTTTTTTCTTCAGGGCTGTGTGAGTATGGGAAATTATAATAACCTCTGTATTTCTTATCTCATTCACAGAGAGCATGCAATTTTCTGCATAACACATTGGTATTAAACTATTAACAAATAAAAGATTTAGTGAATTCAATTCCATTAAAAACAAATCCTAAAAATGCATTTAAGCTTACACCTAAATAATGCCAATTTTCTTTAATGCATTACCCAAGATTAAATGAAAGTTCATGTTCAATATCTAAGGTTGTGTAAAACCTCACAAAACTGGATGAAGCTATATTTGATAAGGGTGGGACATTGTCATCAATTCAAATGAGGACTGAGATGGAAACCATGGACAGAAAAATGACACTTCTACTTGTTAATTAAACATAGTGCACAGAGTCTGTGTGTCTTAAATCTCAATATTCTTTATGAACATGTGAATGCTGTGTCATTCCTTTCCTCTTCAATCGATTTTAACAGAGTAGACACATGGCCCATGCCAGCTATGTCTTATAGACTATATTAACACGAGCATGCAGTAGAATACATAAAAGTCACGCAAACAGAAAGCAATCTATGACAATGCTGTCTTAAAGTTTAGACACTGTGCTACAACATAACAACTCAAGCTTTGCAAACCTAATGATGCAGAGTGTAGCCATTTTTTAAGTCGAGAACAGCGGAGGCACTGATCCAGATTGGCATGGCTCATTTAATGCAAGGCATCAGGCTGGCTTTAAAGCTGGAATATTTTCTCTAAAATAAGCCGTAGAGTACCCAAATCAACACCCATGAAGGAGACCATGTCCTTGTATCTGAGCTAATTTTACCAGATCACAACTTTGCTGTTCTATTTAATTTTGTCCAGTAAAATGTGCCACCTGTGAGGTTGACAAATTAGTTCGCGGCCCTTTTTAAGACAGACAATATTGTTGACATTGAGTGCCCTCAGAACTTCTTCAGTAACAATAAGTCAAATTCAATAAATACATGCATCGACATATTTTGAAAGCATTTCATACATCACTGAATAGGCATGCTATATATAGCGTTCTTCAAGCACGCAACAAGATTCAACTTTAGCTATGAATACAAGATGGTGTTGATTCATTGTGTTTAGGCCCTGAGCTGCATTATTTCAGTCTTTTGTGTCTGACAATGTTCAGCTGGTCTGGAATTTGTCAAAATAAGCGTCCAGAAAGGAAAAGCCTGTAGCATCAGATTCCAATGGAAATCCATCCCAGTTGGGCTGACTCTGACAACGATTTCAGCTGACAACAGCAAGCAGAAGATGACAACTAAAAGCTGTAAGCCTTGCTAGGCTTACAAAATGGGCTAAGTGATAGCATCTATTAACGTGGTTCCTATTTTCCTTTTTAGTTTTCAAGCACAGACACGGTATACTTGTGGAATAGCGTAACATCACAAAATCATAATGTATCACTTTGATACAAAGGAATACGAGTACATTTTTGTATGAGAAGTGAGTGTAAAAAAAATCATGGAATTCCCACCTAAATGAATTCCCCAAGAGGCCCCATGAAAAGTCCCAATGGTTTACAGAGTGGCCAATGTGTCAGAGGCCTTGGACATCTGTCCTGTTGCATGACATGTATCAGTGTTGAAAACATATAACCCATTCGTCTGCTACAATAACATAATGGGTTTTGAACTGAGCTGACGGATCTGAAGAGCAGGCACTTCACAACACTACTCTTTCATCAGGACGACTCATGTATAATTAATAATTAATCACAGTTCACCGTTGCATCATACAAGGAAGTGTGATGTCTTGAAAAAGAGCGGTTTTGTCTTGGATTGTTGCACTTCTTGATGTCTGGCTTGTTACGCACATTGGACTGTAAACACTAGCCAACAGTAGTGTAATTAAACATGCATGGCCATGATGTCTCTGACCCTCTCTGAAGTCAAAGTCCTGTCGCCCCTCCAGCGCAATATATCAAAAGCCAAGGATTAGTCACCATCCGGCATCTCATTGTTGAAACAGCTCTAGCTCTGGACCTCCATTTCATCATTCACGAGACCATGCTGGCTTATTATTTTTGCAAAGTTGCAAAGATTGGAATTTAACTGGTGTGATAATGGCACCCGTCTTCTGTTTAATTTTTTACAGATTACCCCCATTCAGAGTGAAGTAAGTGAGTCATTCATCAATATTATCACCTTCCGTGCCATAAAATAAGGGAATGTGTTCCTTCCTTCCTCCGAGATAATAAGGATGGAGGAGAGATACTGAAGTGCAATTTCAGCCTCTGTTGTTGCTTGAGCCTGGATTCCCATTTACAACACGGTTGATCTTCTATCATTCATTTTATTTTAGATTAAAGCCCAAAAAACCTGTTAAGACATATGTTGCATAACAGAGATGCTCCTGTGCCTTCCTGTCTTTGTCTGCGAATGCAGATAAAAGAGTGCTTTGCTCAGGTGACATGCCAGATGGATTGGGCTGATGGCTATCATTTGAGATTATTTGCAGCTCTGAAAGAATGTATGATTCAAGCCCCGTATCCACATGCGAAACATGCAAAAAAACAGCTGAAAAAAAACTTTTTTTATTTTTATTTTATGAACCGAAGATACCTAACCCTAATATCCCAAATTTAAGGAGGCCCATGCCTTATTTAATCAATATATTACAACTTTTGCTTATATCCACCTTGGGTCCTTCTTGGCATTAGACTAACTAATGGTGAGGCCTGGCAGGTGGTGCAACAATGCTGCACAAACGTTATTATGCCAGAAATAATGATGAAGGAAACGAGGAAAACAAAGACTTCGATTTTCCAATGTTGTTCTTACCTCCCAAATCAAATAGCTGGGGAACATTTCAGATTACTTCTGAAGCCTTATTACAAGGGCAATTGCTCTCTCCGCTAGCTTGAGTAATCTTCTTCGTGCCAAACCCATTGTCCCAGCTCTGCCATTTTGCAATCAAGTGCAATTTTGACATGTGTGATTAATAGGCTAGAATCACACATGCAAAATCTCATGCTAAACCCTCACACTGTGTGTGCAAACAAACCAAAGGCACGTGCACACATGCACTTTCTCCATCTCTCTCTCTCACTGCCCTTTCTCGCACTCTATTTGACTCACTTTCGCTCTATTTCTCTCAAGCACAGACACACATGCACATATACGGACATACACATATAAATGCACACACAGGCAGGCACACCAACACACACACAAAAACACAAAGTTACTCATAAATGAAATACGAGCTGTAGACCCAAACTATTTGACGAGCATTTGATGAGCATTTCCAACAGCAACAGAAACAACATGACCTTTTCAGATTACCATCACTGTAATCCTAATTGTATGTTGAAATGGAAAAGGACTGAAAGTGTGTTTGGAAATCTCTCCAATGCTCAGACATGTGACCGCTCCCTACCTTCCTCTCACCAGGTTGCATGTTTGGTGACCGTGAAGGGTGGCTTCCCCCACCCTCTGGAACTCCCTGCTGATTATTGTTTTTAACGCTGGGTCAATTAGCTAGAATGATTTTCTATTGTAAAATGCGTAAAAATGCTATTTACCCTGATTTGATTATTATTGTTGTTATTTTTGTGTACGATTACACAATAACAATATGAATTATTATTATCACTAGAATAGTAATTAGTGGGATGACCACTAGTAATATACCTAGTAGTAGTAGTAGAAGCAGTAGTAGTTGGTAGTAGATGTTGTATTAGTATAATGGAAAGTCTTCCATTACTAGCTGTGTCAACAACAACTCTCTACGAATGCATAGTGCAATCTGCTGCAAGCATTTGTCCACAGCATTGTGATCAAGGACATATTTAGAGGAATTACGTCGCATGGTCCAGTTGAGGTTGTTCATCTCTGGAAGGTCACCACTTTGGCAACAGTGAATCATTGCAGAAGCCACACACATAATTTCCCAGCCTCGCTCAGACGATGCCTTTTTCCAATATCTAGTAGTCCACACCTGACAACTGCAATTTAAACAGAATACTTCCAGCAAATTGCACTTCCCAATTGCACAAGTCAACCGTCTTCATCTGTCACCTGCCACATCTGTTTACATGTCTTCCCCCCCTTCCAAATACCAAATAAATTAAAGATTGGGTTCTGTTGAACTGAGACATTGATAGAGGCCAACCCTGTATCTCTGCGGCTGTAGTGTCTAAGAAAAAGTGATATACACGTGCATGTCTATTTACCATTTGATGAGTCAAAACTAATTTGATACCCAACTGGTTGTTATTGTCGGAGAATGTGTTCATCGTCTGGCCAATTCCACCCAATTTGCATGCAAGGTTGTCGCATTTTAGTTCTTCCTATACTGCAAACTGCGCCAGTGTAGCTCACTGTGGCTATGGATCTGCATTTGCAGTCTGTCTTTCCATTAGCTTTAAAGCTCCCGCTGTCTTCACCGCATTGATTAAATGTGACTCACTTGCTCTCCAGGTAAGTTGTTTCAAGCAATCCCTGTTCCATTGCACGCAATCTTGCTGCCCTACTACACACTTTCATATTCATATTGTGGTGATTATGTTTGTTTCCAGCAACCTCTTCGGAACGATTGTGATAATTCATGGTGTGATATTTTTGTGCAACACAATACATATTCCGATTTTTTCTATGTCTTTTAGCCAAAAGCACATATTTTGGGTTCATATTTGTAGCAAAACGTAGCAAAACATCGTATTAGACTCATAACGATTCTGAGCAGGAAAACACTTAATTATGAATTCAAATCTCTCCAGACATTATTTTGTCCTGATGTGGTCGGGTGTCTTTGGCTTTACCATGATATAACTAAAATATAAGTATGTAATTGATAGATTCAAGAATCAAATTGACCAAGATCCTGTTTTTTTTCGACAAACAACTACAGGGTGTAAAACCTTTCCAACTAAAAAATGTGCGCCTCTCAACATGGTTCCAAATCAGTCAAAATACAATCAGAAGACGCAGGACGCAGGCTGGAGGCTTCGAAGCTTTGTCCTTCCAAAACAAATAATTAAAAGACTGTCTGGATCCAGAGCAGTGGATAGTGTCAATGAAGCCTAATATTCCTGTCGCAAAAATTTATCTTGTTAAGCCCTTTGAGACTGTAATGGTGATTAAGGGCTATACAAATAAAATTGAATTGAATTGAATTCCTCTGAGGATGTTAGATATTACTGTGACCATGATTTAAAGAAACACACAAGACGGCCCTACACATGTCCTAGTTACAGAGATGATTGCATCTCAGCCACTGGATATGATGGATGAAGTTAATCTTGAAACAAAGGTGAACTGCCAAACACAGCTTTGCGGAGAAAGACAGAATTGCAAGCCGCCATTTATTTTCTGTGAGATAGAGCTAAAAACCTTCAGATTAGCCTCCATGATGTGAAAGAACTAGCTTTCACCAGAAGAAGTTCTGTTTGGCTTTATATAGCAATGCTTGGCTCTTGCTGGAGGTAAGATGTCTACAAGCTGGATGGATACAATGTATAATTCATCAATGTATTGTAATACTAATATAGCTGGAAGCGGAATTGGACTTGTGAAGATAAGTAGGCTATTATATTATTTGACAAGCATATCAAAAATCCTAATATTCAACAAATAACCTTTAGATTTAGATCCTGTAGATCCATTGATCCTATAGATCCATTGTCCTGTTTTTGTCAATAGGTGTGGTAGCTTGAATGCAGTGACCTTTCAAACAGAATTCAGTTACTAAGCAGAGACTGCTAGGCAGTATAGTAATGTAAATGTATCAACAACAATCGGACACAATCAATAAAAAACATTTCCTAATGTGTACATAATGACAGTAATACAAAGCCGGCTGCATGAAACATTCATCCATATTCATGTCCATGGCTGGGCTTTTACATTGATCAATTCAAGCTGCTAAAATGTGTCAGCCAATTTCATTTAATTGCCATAATAATAGCATTCCACATATCATAGATGCGTTTGCTGGGGCTGAAAATGTTCCATGAAGATTTGTAGTCTCATCACTGTGCTAACCTTTAAATACATTTCGGTTACTTGAAGTCCAAAAATACAGCTTGCAGCACAACTCTTTCTCTAACAGTCACAGTAGAGCGGTGTGAAAACAGAGTGCAAGAGCCAACCTCCATTCAATCACAATCTAGTGTATGGAGACAGTTTTAGTAATGGGTAGCGTCCGAGAGACGGTGAAGAGTTGGGATTCAGGCTCAAACTTTGTTCTGACCTGAGTGGCAGCCGTCAAGTAATGGCAATCAATCAATATTAATCAATCAATATCTTTTGTCAATATGGTGGTTCTATACTTGTCCATCATCATTGATGCAACTCTATAAACCGAGTTTGAAACTATAGCAAATTGCATCTTCTCGGTTGCGTTTTCTTTTGGCCATTGTTGAGGAAACCAAAACAAAGAAAGGCTGTTTTCTCTGCCATGTTCCCCTATTAGGGTGGTCTTTTTATAAATAAGGGTCCAGGATTTGGCAAGAGTCTAGAGAGAATTAGAAATGATTTGTGTGGTCACAGGAGGCCGGTACTTTGCGTTGACATATGGTTGGAGACATCTAATTTCAGGATTGAGCTAGATCTGAAGTGGAATGGACACGCAACATGGCAAAGTGATTTGAAGTGCAGCTTTCTGCTGACAAACACGGTATCAACATATGTGCTAGCACTTGGATGAATAGGCTTCTGTGATGAAACTGCTGTTCCCTTTTTCTATACGAGACTGCAACAAGTCATAAGACTTGAGGAAATGGGAGTAACTTATAGTGCCTTTGGTTTCCCCTTAAATGTCACTCCTTTGTTCTCTCTCAATGCTTTCGACCTGAAAGTTCTTGGTTGCAGATGGACTTGTATTTTGAAAGTGGTGTCTCCTGTGGTATATGAAAGAAGTGCCAGCGCAGCATAAATGCGCAAGTCCTCCAAGGGTATTCTGGTCATTTCTGCAAAAGATGCCCTACTTATCTTACAGCAGAGATCGACCTTCTTAGGATGTGGAGGAAGTGCACACGCAAAGGCTGTAGCAGCAAGTAGTTTTTGTTTCATTTCATTTTGTTAAACCTAATGTTGCACACTCTGTTATTGTAGAACAAGGTGTCTAAGTATAAGAAAGTTGTCATGTTGTTTGTTTTTTGCTGTCTTATCTGGCTTTATTTTCTTGGAAATTCAAGAAAATAATAAGAATTAAAGGATATAATCATTTTCATAGTCCATTGTTGCTGAGATATATACGTGTGATTTAACGTAGGTGGAGACAACAAATTGGAGTAAATAGTTGTGAAGGACTTAAAGAAGAAAAAGTAGGACACTTGCAATCAGCAGAGCATGCATTTGCTGGCCGAGGGTGACAGGAAGGTGTTGCCACTGATGAGTATTAATGATATCAGAAAAGTGCGCAGAGACGGGCAAGAACGCTGGCGTTGATGAACGCGGCCGGCCTACACTGGTGGTGGGGTTCTAGTTGAACAGCGCCACAGCACACAGGTTTCTGGATATTAAACATTAATGAGCAGCCCTGTGATTTATGACAACATGAAGAGGCTGTAACCCAACTGGTGCAAGATGGATGTCCACACAGTGCTCGCGAGGGAGAGTGATGCAACCCTCCTGGGCTGGGGAAGAGGGTGACACCTGAACTTGAAAGGATATCCCAGGGGACTGGCAGATATAGTAAGTTAGATCATTGCATCATCGTTATAAAGATTAATGGGTCATGTGAACTTTTTATTACCCAGGGCATGACAGACTTGAGAGATTCTTTTCAGTTTTAGTGCAATAAACTTTTTCTATTTCACAACTATTATTTTTTCAGCGAAGTCATACAGAAATGTGTAAATGTATTGATATAGTTTTGCTTGGTTTATCAGCCAGGCCTTTCATGTTAATGAGCCTTGTTCTATGAAATAGCATCCTTTGCACGATAACTGCCTTATGGTCAACACATTACAGGATTTTACTATATTTGAAGATTTTTAATCTATTGTTTGGATTGAATATTTTTCTACATAATCCCAATAAGACTTAATAAATCAGAATGTATAAAAATGTAATGGTTGCAAGTGGGTACACCGAGACAGCTCTGTAGCAAGCCATATTTTTTGTGGTTAAACTATCTGGTCACGCCTCAGTGTGTAGTGATATACTATATTGAGCATGTCCTTGTTTCACCTACAACCTGCCACACCACAGTAAGCCAGAGACCCTCAACAGGGGTGCCCTGCTGACAACAATCTCTGTGTCTTTTAACACGGTTCACATTAAAGTCATTGACCCAGATGCCAATCAGTGTGACATGGTTAGCACACTCTGTGTCTTTGCTGGGGCTTTCCCTCACCCTTCCATTATAACCTGCTTCTACATATACGTTGTGTGTCTGTGTAAAGGCAATACGCTATGAAACAAACCGTTTATAATTTAATGCATTTAAATGAATGATTCCTAGTCACAATTGATTACCGGCAAGCATACCACACATAATTCCTGTCAAATGGGGAATACAGAAGCTTGTGATGCGTTTGCAGTGAACAGGCCAATTACGCAACTGCATTGCAATATACAGCCGTGTTAGCAATACTGCCTCAGACCTACAGGGTCCTTGGAACTGGCCTTCAGTGTGTTTGTATGTTCTGTCTGTGCTACCTCTTGGCTTTTTTTTTCCAGGTGTCCCAGGTTCACCCCCCAATCCAGGGGACATTTATGTTAGGTTAATCCCCCATTGCCCTGGAGCGGGCACTGGCTGTACACCTGTATCACACCCTAGGGTGCGCCCCACGGCTGACCACTGCGATGGTTAAATGCAGAGAACACATTTCATTGATCTCCCAGGGACCGATAAAGGGTGTGTATTTGTTTTTGTCTTGAACTGTGAGGGGATTAGTGTACAAACGACATAAACATTCTTTGGAATGCAGTTTGGTGTACACAAGATGTTTTCTTGTTCTCTGCTATTGGATGTTAAACGTGTTTTAATGGGATCAATTTTTGCCAGCCATAAGTCAGATTTCCATTAATTTTTTATGTTTTTCTTACATAAACTGCCTTTGAAAATTGGGTTTACATGAAGCATACATTCGTCTAATGATAGAGCTGAAGATGAAAGACACATCTTCAGTCTGAACAACATCTACAGAGAAAGCACCACGTTTATGTACAATTGAGGACATTTCCGAGAGATATCTCACCAGTAAAAATACAGTAGAAAGTAAACAGATAACAAGAGTGTAATTAGGGGGTCTGATATCATCCAATACCCTTAATACACCAATCTCAGTTTTGGTACTGATTTTCTAGCAGTGTTATTGCAACGGCGCGTTTCACATCCTTTAACGAGATTTTAATGCAATTGGTATCTGGTCTGAACCGGCTATTCAATAACCAACAGCCTTCTAACGCGGTCAAGTTGAAATAAAACATCCACTGACATGGTAGGCTGCATTCAGAAATGTCATAAGGCTCAGGCGCTGAGCATCCCCGGATCAATAACCTTCAAGGACAATATTAAAGATGTACACTCGGGAACAAAATATGCATTCATGTGCAGATCAAACACAAACATTACAAGACTCTTTTTCTTCAAAATAAAAAAAAAGAATATGAATAGCCTTACAATACGAGCAAGGCCCAGTGTGATGATTTAGCCTCTATTTAAAAACACACAAACAACACTTGTTAATCGGATGAATACCAACACACCAGAGTCAGCACGACGTGCGGATCAATATGACGCACTGGGAAATGACTTACTTTAGGACGGCGCTGTCCCCTTGTCTCACGGTGATGTTGTCCTTTAATAAAGAGTCCCCGCTTCTTGCCGGAACTCCTGCAGGTATAAGGAACAACAATTTTAGTCCGAGGACAACAAGGCATTTACCGGGCACGGCGAAAAAGCCACCAAATCCCATTTTGACAATGCGCAACTTCCAAGGGAAAACTTGAAGGGTATTCCTCGAGTCGTTCGGCACAAACGGAGAGAGAGAGAGAGAGAGAGAGAGAGAGAGAGAGAGACCGCAGATGAGCACCACGAGACGCAGTTTGGTTGCAATGTGTTCCCCCAAAAGAAATAACGAGCGACACTGTCTCCCGTGTAAATGGAGAAAAAGTGACTCTTCGCTTTGAATGTCAGCCGTCGGGTTACTTTTACGCTCGCAGCGAACGTGTGGGTACTATTGCGCTGGCTTGAGGCTGAAGATAAACAGGGGATCTCTTCGGAGGATTGCAGACCGTCCCCCCCCCCCTTTTGCTTCCAACTGTAATTGCCGTGAAATGGACGCTCGCGCCGAGATGCATCAGCCAAGTCTCCTCGTTTTCTTTAAGGACGTCGGGTGTGGGACGGGTTCAGTCTTGAGACAAGTGCAATCCAACGGGCGGAATCACTCCAGTGTCTCCGTTCATTTCAAATTCAAAAGTGTCCTCTGCGTTCAAAAAAACGACCCAGTTCGATTAATAAACCAGGAGGTGGAATCACTGCACGAGACTGTGATCTTTTTTAGCGCGCGCGGTAATCAGCACTCCGCAGTGCCCTCGTGCGCGTGTAAACTCACTGTCGTACGCACGCGTGATACTGCCCGTATGTGTGTATTGGATTTTTTGGTTACACTACCCCCTCCCTTCTCCTTCCCCTCTCTCTCTCTCTCTCTCTCTCTCTCCCGCTTTTCACCGAGTTATGTGATTCTTTATTCCCACGCCACGTGAGTCCATCATCTTCATATCACATCGGACATGTCCCAAAGTGCAGTTAACGAGTTGGAGTAGCGTGTTATAGTTCTCTTTTCCCCCATAAATAGCTGCTGTGCGAAGTTGGCAGATTTGATTCGGTGTTGTCATGTTGTTTACCGTCGCTCGTTAACGCCGCTGCCTCTTCTGTCACATCATGTTATATACGTGCATGTTGGGGACGCTATCTAGGGGGAAGAAGTGGTAGGCCTACATCGTTATGCATTCTCACCCCTCCGGACCTTCATGAGGAGACTCATCATGACTTAAGCATACGTTGAACATATTTAAGGAGGGCATCATGGCTGTCAATTGTAAGATGCTTCCACTGGAAAAGAGACTGGTGTTGTCTTCCTTGTAAACATTCAATGTGTTGTTTACATTCTTTATCAGACATTTTGAAAGCATCTGCAATACAACTGTTTACCAGATGAGTTATAACCTCAAATGATTTGGCTTTCAGCAGATGGGATTTAGAGGCTGAGGCAAAACAGCATAATTCTCTGGAATCTAATTTCACAAGATGTATAGGCAAATATTCATGAGGATTGATTAGGCAAATCCCAGGATATGGAGGTCACTGTTTGTTTTGACAGAGAAGCAACCTCTTTGTGAATAGACCAAGCCCAATTTCAATTCACTCCAAGGTTGTTATGGTAGGGGTTAGGATGGGCTGGGCAAGGGAAGGTGGGCTAAGATAAGAGTTAATTAAAGTGATATCTGCCCCAGATGCAAACAGCAGTCTTGACAACATGCACATCTTAACGCTTTTTAAATTAAAAAACTCTTGCTGACCTCAGCGGAATCAAAGATGTGTGGTCTTAATTAGAGTGAAAGGTGGAGGATGGTGAGGCGCTGAGCCATTAGTGATCCCACCACCACCACCATCACCCCAACCACCACCACCACAACCAACTGCTAATGAAAATGTCAACATTTGGGACGGCGTACTCTTCCAGTTTTTCACAGGTGGACATCGTGTCTATGGCGATAACAATGCACGGCACCGATGATGACAAGAGATTAATAACAACCGCCACTGATTAAAACAAAGGCTTTTTTTCACCCAGCCGCAATCCATTATACTGGGAATGACATGAGGTCTGAAGACATCCGGCGTTCTCAGTGCTCTATGGAGGCCCAGGTGCGACCTGTGACCTTGCCGGCGAGCTGCTAGGTGCTAAGGCTCCCACACAAATAACCACTTAGGCACTGCAACAGCGTTGTTTGGCGGCTGGCCAGCGTGAATCGCTGATCGCTCGATGCACACGAGATCGGCAGAGTAGGAGAGAAAAAAGACCAAAAGTAAGTCTTTTAAGGGTGATGTCATGTGCAATTGTCGTTCCTCAAAGGCAAGGTATCCATTGTTCCACTGTCAAATTACGGAGCTAATCGATGTTTAAAATGTTTCGGATTTCGACAGATTTTTTTTATTTTGTAGAAGTGCAGATCCTAACCCTAACCCTATTATGGTAATACCGATCAAGTGGGGTTTTTGGAATAAACCTATGAACAGACTGTCAAATGCAAGCTGGAAACCCAACCACAAAGAGAGGGAAAAGTAGAGATTGAAACGCAACGTTTTATTCCATAGACTTGCAGAGCCTGCATCGACATGTTGCTAAGAAGTCCTTATAATCGGTTTCCAGTTCCACTTATAATGAAGAGACAGCAAACCATTCCTAGGTTATCTAATCTGAAACAATTAAATCCTTGGATAATTAGCCCTTAACTACATGGATTGTTTGATTGGCAGGTTCTTGTTGTGTGGACCAATCTGATGGCGAACAAGTGAAAGCCCCAGTCAGTTGATCCATGAAATAGGTGTTTCAATTCAAACACTGATTTGACGCGATGGATCTGTGTATTTGGAGCCAGGGTTTGTGCCTTTGTTAAGCAGAGCCCCACCATGATTCCAACCTTGATCCCAGATAACATATCTGCTTAAGCCAAGACATAACACGCTTGTGTAATCAGATGTGCAAGTGCAGTTACAGCCCTTCAGCACAAATCTGTTTGTTATGTGTTCGCCTCCTTTGCAGTTGCACAGAGTGGGTTGGTTCTGAGATTTTGCGTATGATTCCTTGACATCTGCTCCCTCTTTATCCTCACAAAGGGTTAATCCTATGTTCATGAGTGTGTTCATTTATGCCACAAATGTAGTGTGTGGCATAGTGAAGGGATAATGCACAGTGTGTACATTGTACACCTTTGTAGGGTGAATAAAAACCACTCCGCTTCGTGTTGGAGACCCGCATCACCATGTCTGGGTTTATTTAGCAATGTCTCATACAACAAAAAACAGCTTTTTACAAGGCTACTTACCGAAAGATCTATAATTTGACACCAAATATTACAACAAAACCATATTTTATTGATTTTAAATTATTTTATTGCTTCTACTAAAATAAATTGTCTGTTGGAGTCTTAAGTCGGAACAGGCATGCTCCGCAAAAGTCTTTTCATCATAGCAGGGGTGCTTTCAGAAAAAACAGACAGTAGAAGGCCATTAATGACCAATTTGAATTGAGTATTCAACAAAGCTTCAACATCTTCAGATGTAGTTTCGAAAGTAGAATATATTCTTGCTGTTTAATTCTCTTATAAAACACCCCGCACAGCCAATCTGGAATGCAAATACCGTGGTTCAATGGTTCAAGGAAATGTACTTTGCACAATGGGTTTTCAGCATTTGGTTCAAGTAAAAACTTTTTTCCTCTTCTTTGTATCGGAGTGAAGACAACTAGACATAAAGTGAACCGTTTTCTTTCCATCCTTCTATCTTGATAGTGTCCAATCCAGGATTACAGCTCTAAATAGCTTGTGTAATCAAGTCTTCAAGATGGAGTTTGAACAATTACCAAGAGGACAAGATCTTAATAACCTTTCAGAGAGAGTTCCAGAGTGGGAGAAAAAGGGATAAAACTAATGAGCAGATAGATTATCTGTCATTATTAAGCTATGTTTACCAGCTGACCGAAAATGCAACTTTGTTTGTCCATAGTTTATCCACTATGCTTGCCAACGGAATAAATATATTTTTGTAGATATTCCTGCTGGAAGAACAAAGGTTGCAGTAAAACGAGTCTGCATTCTATTGAACATCTGTAGGAGAGACCCTGCTGTGGTTCTTGGTAAAAGCTGGTACAAGTTAATGAAGTCAGCAGTTTTGCTGCTTTATTGTCATATTTATTAATATTAAAAATAAGATTGATTTTGATTCAGCTGCTGTTCGAGCCCAAGGTTCTAAATATATTGTGACGATAATGACAAATTCAGTAATTTCCTCCCAGCTTTGCATATTTTGCTTAACGCTTTCATTCCATAGATACCTTCTGCTTATTTCAATGTGATCCGAGTGAGCTATTCCCATTCAGATATTACTGAAATTGAACTAATACCTTAAGGTAGAATGAATAAAACAGTCAGATCAAATGTGACGTTGACATATGGATGGCGGTTAAGGGAGTCGGGGAGATGTATCCAGATGAAAAGGGAATATTTTAAAAAGGGGGTCACGCACAATTTCCAAAACGGTTCTCCCACTTTTAATATCAGTAGAGCTATTTAATGGTTCCAGAATAGGCTTCAACTCCTTCAACTTCCTTTCCTATTATTGCTATAATTGTGGACTTTACCATCAATGCACACTGACTATGCTAGTACTAGAGTACTCTTCAAAGGACTTTTTTTTTTATATATAGAAAATGACCAGAGGTGCGTTCAGAATCGCAAACATAGGCGAACGTTCGCGAACGATTTTAAACATTTTCCGTTAAACGAACATAAGCAAGCAAACGTTTACGAACATAGGCAAACTGTCTGAAGAGGTAGTTCTCCACAAACAGATGCTCTCTTCGGCTACGTGACATTCGTTGCCATGGCATTAAACTAAACTATATTGAAATCATTTACTCCTTTCCTACACAGAAAGCAATAGATAAAACGTTTCTTTTGCATCCTAAAATGCGATTTGAACGTTATATCGCAGTAAGTGGGTACAACTTCGGTGACGTAGCCCTCTATTCTTGAATTTTCCGTACTGGTTGTCTGCAGTAGGCTTTCAATGAGGTCGACCACTTGCAAACCCTCTTCTGTAAACTCTTCCATTAACATGGAGGCTGCCGCTAATACCATGGCCTTCGTATCCATTTTTTTCGTTTACAGTTTGTTTAGAACGGTGTTCAAAAATCGTTCAAAATTAATTGTTTAATGTCAACGCGTTCGTTGCGAACGTTCGCCTATGTTCGCTGAACTTGAACGCACCTCTGATCTACTGATCAACTTTGATGCTATCATTTTTTCATGTATGTAAATTATGTTAACACTAAGGTGTCTGTGTTGTAATCAAATGCAATCCAACCTTGCATCACATCAAGTATATATAGTGCCTGGTGAGACTTGATTGTTGATTGCACATATTATTTTGATTACTGCCCCGTGCAATTTATGTGTCCCATTAACTGCTTGGCACTCGAAAGAAATATGTTAATGACCAACATAAAAAAAACAAGCAGCATTCACATACATACACAACTTAATCAACAAAGTCCCAAGTTTCAGTTTAAAAAATCGCTTTGAAGTTGCTGAGGGTCATGTAGTTTGGTATGAATTTGTAGGCCCTTTTGTCTGCTCCATCATTATGAATGAACATTGATTTGCACGTAGGCGAAGGCAGCAAAAACACACACACGCAAACATTTCCCCGTGATTACACCGTGATTATTACCGTGATACAATACAATTTATATCCTGTGGTCATTTGGTAATGCTCCTTTTACTAATTACAAAAAATAATATATGTAAAATAAACCCCCTGTGAATGAAATGTCCAACCATTTTTTGTTTTACAAAAGCATTTATTTGGCATTTCAAACCTACTGCTCTCACACACATCTCCAACACTGAGCTACAAGTGAACTAACATCTGACACTGTTCAACCTGCATGGAGAGCCAAAATCAAATCCCACCTTTTTGCCCCACACCATATGTAATCCAGCTAACTCAATAAGATGATTGCTCGTCTGAATATTTTCACAACAGAGCCTGTAAAAGAGTTCACTTGTAGATTGTGATTCAGTCGTCGCTGTTTTTCTTTGGCCAACCAATTTCTGCTCTCACTGTCTAAAACACTGGAGGGCACAATTACAACTGGCAATGGAAAGGAAAATGTTGGCATTGAGAAGAAAAATGAGGTTAAATCTTGCTCATTTTTCTTATCTCCTGAAGTCCGATGAGCCTGGGAGTGTACAGTATTTCCCCTGATAAAAGCTAACACGATATTCAATTCAAATAAACAGTAATAGCCAAGAACATAACAGGCCCCACAATCTAAACTTGGCGGTTATTTTATTGGGGATTTCTTCCTTATTTTATTTATGCTCCAGCCAAACACAGGGATTTTCAGCCATGCATTCATCCATAATTATTTTTTTTTATTAAATGTGCTGCTTTAATTATGATTTGCACTATTTGAATATCACAGGGGGTTAGTGCAGATAAGATAGCAGCAGCCAGGAGCCAATGATTGAAGAGATTCCAGATGACATCACTCGATTAATTCCACACACTCAATCTTAATTAACTCTGCACACAGCCATTCAGACAAGTTTTGAGCTGGTGGGATTTGCTCTGTGGGGACGAGAGCTCAGGGCAGTCTCATTCACTATTCATTTCAGACGCATCCTTCGAGGTACCTTTCTCGGATCAAGATATCCGTCCGATGGCATTGATGGGATCCTGTCCTTTTTTCCCATCAATCAGGTTAGGGTTAAAACATCCAATCCGATTCCGTTTTTTGTGTATTCATACAACTAGGGATGGCAAGATTCCAATGCAATTTCAATATTGCAGCATCTGCTTGTAACGTTTGATTAAGACATCTTGGTGTTTAATAAACCACTATGAAGCTGTTACTGCTCAATTGGTTCATCAACTGCCAAGCTTCTACTTCCCTCTATGACAAAGCATGCTTGAGCTACAATCTACAGCCCTAACAAGTAATGGCATTGTGTTTCAGGAGGATATTTTCAATGGAGTCCCTTAATATCAATAAGCCATCATGTGATTAAGTTCTGTATCGGACTCAACGATGACCACATTTTTTTTGCGTTACTATGTAATGCATGCATGCATGTCATAAAGGCTTGTTTTCAATATTTTCAGAGGAATGCGTGATTTCTAAAGTGTTTGGTTTTTGTGTAATGTTTAAGGCCATAATGTCAGTAAGGGATGATACCAAAGATGTGAGAAGGTACCAGAGCCTTTCCATTTTCCATATGTCTATATGTAGGATTAGCCCAAAATTGCTTGAAGGATGGATTTATTATCCTTTCCCAAGCAAAAGGGAGAGACATACCATCAAACTATTCTTCTGATCTCGTCTCTTTTCAGCGAAAATCCCTTTTGGGGATGACATGACAAATAAAAGATGATTCCTCAAAGTGTTTTGAGACAAAGGAAATCCACAGTGTTGCAACTTTTCAATTATAGGATTGGATGAAGGATAGCTGAATTGGCCCTTTTTGGGTGTGCAACCTAAAAACCCAGAAACTGGTCAAACAACATGAGATGCTGTGGAACCCTTTCTTGCTGCCTAACAACAGATAACAAGGTTACGCTCAGACAGCTCTCTGATTGGTCATGATATATTACTTTGTGCTTACAGAATATATTGAAACCCAAAGTAACATTGATAGCTGTAATGCAATAGGCAGAAGAAAAGGGGAAGGTTAGAGTGATAAAGAAATATAGTTTTTGCTCGGATGTTGTTATTGTTTCTGCCAACTGTCTCAAGACCAATGAAACACCTAACATTTTTACCAGCATAGCACGACCAAGGAATACCTCAATTTAAGTCAATGTCTTCAAAAGACCATGTCTTATTCTAGGTAGAAGATATGCTAGGCGTAAAAGTCATAATAATAGATTATACAGTACTGACGATGAAAAACTGAAAATGTGGAAAGCTTCCAATGTCAAATATGTTGAATGTCAAAACACATTCAGTAAGAGAAGAGACCACATTTTAGATATGGGTGTGATATTTTGACAGTACAAAGAGAATTATGATTGTCTTAAGCTAGAGCTTAAAGAAATATTTGGCAGTTTAATTTTCTAACTAAAATAAATCATGAAAATGACCTTGGAGGCTAGCAAGAAAGGAAATGTCCTCCTTTTCTGCCTCCCAACATCATTCAAAATTGATATTAAACAGAAGAACTCAAAGCTATATTCCCAGCAGTGACAGGATGCGCAGAGATCAAATTCCTGAAAAAAGAAAAAAAACATCCTGGATTTTGTCGCTTTTGTCATCTCATTTGAACTTGGGGACCGCTCAACACACACGAAGACCTTTAGTTATAACAGTTCAGCATTTGTATCCTTGGCTTTACTTTTTCTCTGCATTTCTTATGATCTTTCTTGTTTTCATGGTCCTATTACA
Organism: Gadus morhua; assembly: GCF_902167405.1. NCBI lineage: Eukaryota > Metazoa > Chordata > Actinopteri > Gadiformes > Gadidae > Gadus > Gadus morhua. The sequence continues at coordinate 21,063,111 of NC_044054.1, read as the reverse complement.
GAAAATAAAGCTCTTCCCATTGGGAGTTTTAGGTCACACTTTTCCCCAGTCTGAACAGTGGCTAACAGCTGGTACTGAATGAGGAGACATGAGTTTGAGGTGTAGAATGTGTTGTTATTGTTCATTAATTTTGCAATGCATGCAGCACTTCGTCTTTTAGGAGACACTTGTATCTTGGGCAGCTTGCAGTGAATACAGATACAACTCATTTAGGAAACAGGTATGGTTATGCATTTACAACATTCCCGGAATAAATTCAAATATACTTCTGTGACAGATGAGACGCATTGACGCCGGTACGTCAATGTTGAAAACATACAGGCCACAGATCATAAATAAAAAATAACCACAAAAAGAAGCAATGAAATAATTCACCACTGATCCCTCCTAAGAGTTGCCAGGGACAGGGATTTGATTCCTTTCTCCATAAATATTCCAACTGCTGTTGCGTTCTGCAGGACCCTCTCCCGTCAGCTTATGATTGATGCCCTGACCCTGAGACGACGGATGGGCATCGATGGCTATCGTCATGCCAAAGGACACGCAACGCCGCAGTACTTCACCGGCTCTGAGCCTTCACGGGTCCGCTCAATCGGAGGGATTATCTTTTTCATCATGCAGCACTTATATTCTTACCCTTTGGTTGATTTAGCTTCTTTTTATTTTCAGTGTGCCGTTCGTATCAATGTCTTTCTCAATATATCAACACAATTCTCTTTGCTGACTGCTCTATTTAGTGGTTTTTGCCACCTACAGGGGGGAGTTTCAGCTCCCGAGCTGTCATAGATAGTCAAAACAGTGAGAATACCTTTCATGGTTGAGTCCCTTTCTCTGAACAACCCCCCAACCCCCCAGCCAGCACCTCCCTCCACCCATCCGCCTCGGAGTAAGTAGGCCACAACATCGTGTGCTTTAAATCTATAAACAATTACAGTCAAGGACAGGACAAAGAAGATAGAAAAAAATAAAAAGAGCAAGTTTGATTGGGTAAACTGCATTATCAGAGAGAGAGAGAGAGAGAGAGAGAGAGAGAGAGAGAGAGAGAGAGAGAGAGAGAGAGAGAGAGAGAGAGAGAGAGAAGACGCGAGGAGGAACTTGATGTTGGTTTTCCAAAGGGAGCAGTGCTTTCCATATTCTTCTAATGTTAATTGGACTCAGAGGAATTGAGTAGAATACATTAATGTTGCCAAATATTAATTACAGTCTGAATAACCTGCAACTAATATTTCATGTTTTGGCTGAGTAAGTACAGAGAAAAAGGTTGTCAAGATGACTCGTCACATTATCTCCCATCGACACTAATTGGCCACACTAAACCTAGCAGTAATTAGGTTGTTGTCTTTTTTAGAGTTTTTTTGAAAGGCCGTGCGAAGTGGGCCAATGTCATGTACCTTTATGTGAAATGCATGTGGAAGGTCCTGTTGAAAACCACATCTTAATTAGATGCAGTGCATTAACTACTGCTACAGTTAGATGAAAGTCAAGATTCTCTTAATAGGAAACGAAAATCATCAGGAGCCTAAAAGCCTCAATATGGGGATTTCATGACTCTGAAAGAAGATAAAAACTGCTGTTGTAAAGCATCCTGGTTGCAGGAAGAAATGGAGGATATTCTGACAATCATGCAGTTTGTGTATCACCTTTTTTCGCCATTGCCATGGCGGCACAGTCTGCTCTGATAAGAGAGTGTCATTTGAAATGTTGCTATCTACTGACAGTTTGTGGGCCTCAGCGAAAATGGGATGTTGGCAGGTTTAGAGCAGAGTGATTCACACTCTTTATCAATGACTGGGCTAACTGACAACTTGTCCATGTTAATGCCAAGGGTCACAGTCGATTATACTTACCTTTAAAAGTAAAACTCTCAGATGTGAATCATTATTTTGCTTGATAACTGTTCATTGTTGGGAGGGAAGAGGACATCGGACAGAAGTTGACTGTGTAAATATGTCCCCAAGCAGACGCAAAAAATAAAAAAAGGGCAATCTTCTCCAGGCCAAAAATTGCACCGAAACCACGAGTGTTCAACATTGTACATTTAAATACAACCAATAGTCAATGTCTCAAAGTGTTAAACACACTATATAGTCCTAGAAATATATCAGGGTACAATTTGACTGTAAAGAGCAATATCAAAACTAGCAGCTCTCGAAGGCTATGAAAGGGGGCGACACATCGGCACGCTTCTAACATGATAGCAAAACATTGAGCAGAATGCATGTTTTGTCTCTCAGCCCCCGCGGCCCATGGCCAGCAGCACGGCTATAGCCTCATGAAACACGCACGACCTTGATCTCCATTGGTCAAATGGTTTAATGCACAATGGTGCAGCACAACGGTGCACCTAAGACTCAGTACCAAGTTCATGTACTGTGTGCCAAACATCTGCCAGAAAGGCTCTTGTGTGTGGAGAAAGCCTTCACTAGGATTAGAGGAGCACCATGATTAAATTGATTCATTGTAAATGTGCATGTTGTCAATTGGATGCATTATTTTTCGGCTGGTTAACCGATGTGTGGGCAGCTGCTCAGCCGGGGGATGGCATTTGGCCTGAATGGTGTTCTTTCTTTGTGAAGGTTTGGTCCTGTTCATGAGTGCCAAATAAACCGGCATAGATATATTTTAATTCAAAAGCATAATTTCTACCTGTATCTTTGTCCGTGGGTAACGTTTTCAAATGTGTTGTTGTTGTGGTTGCACACCAGATCCCAGTGGACATCCAAAGGTTTATGACAATATTTGCACAACCTGCACCAAAGGAACGGAAATTAAATCGGCCACTCCTGAAGTATTGTCAGACTATGATTGAGAAATAGACACTTGCTTTCAGTTGTGTGGACATGCTTGGATTGCCAAACAAGTCACAGAGCTTTCGGTCAGCAGAATCCATCCAAAAACATGACCACTATTTGCTATTTTCAGCAAGGATGCGGGCAAAAATATTGCATTTCAACAGCTTTATCCTTCTCCCTATCCATGTTAGCAAAACTTCCCCACCAGCACCCCTCTAGCTTTGATACCCCGTTCCAAGGTCTGGTTTGGCAGTTCACAAGGCTGCTGGGCCGATTTTAGCAATGTTCTTGCTTTCTGCTTGTCTGTTTAAGGGCCAGGGAAAAGCGTTTTTAAGCCTGCAGTATACCACAGTATATAACACTGTATTATAACTATAGAACGTTAAGCGTTGTAATGTGGATAAGCCGTTTGCAAAAAGCAGCACTGGTCACTGTGTAAGTGAATGAGATAGAGACAGAAAGAGAGAGAGAGAGCGGTAGAGAGAGAGAGCCTGTTTGATATTAGTAATTTGCCGGATTTAAATCGTTATGCTGTTTTTTGCCTCACAAGGCTCTAATGAGGGTTACGATGTGGTTGGAGTCAATACGATTTCAAACCGTGGGTTTGAAAGCCTTCTGCTGACTATTGTTTGGGGAGTTCATATCATAGGAAAAAACAACAACCTTAAATGTAGCTTGTTACAAGGCCTGCAGCAACAATAACAAAACTTAAGGTTCAAGCAATTGTCATTTACGTTACTCCAGCGGATGAAGTCGTTGGAGTTGAAGGGAGACAGTCAAAACTTTGGGAACCTAAGAGGAAATGTGATTTTTAAACTGGAGACATTTTCGTCCTTTGGAGATGTGGGTGGCAGTATCCCAAGCTGATCGCTCCAGACCCACTGATTGTAGTTATGGGGTATGGGGCCCTTGCCCAGAGCCAGCACCCAAACAAGCACCCCATAATTAGCCACAGCAATGGCAGTAACCAACATGTGAAGAGGCAAATATTAAATCAGTCTGTGTGTCTATCTTTGTTTTTCATCAGACAGGAACGATACCCAAATGTGATCCACTATCAGCCAACAATAATACATGTTTGTTGTGGTCACATTACTTTTGTATCTTCTTGCTTAATTTCCCTCTACGAACATGAGTCTCTATATATATATATAAAAGTTGTTTACTGAAACAATAGGGACACTGAAATGCGGCAGTGTGTCCTTGATTCTCTGTTTGGACGGTGATTGAATCCGACAGAATCTTTGGAGCACAGTTTGCCTGTTCCGACCAAGGTCAACAAGATCACCCTAGTCTTGTACTTCGTCTGCCGATTTCAGTCACATTATTATGTCACTGAAATCCTTGTATTTGAATATTGAATAATGCACTACTTGTACGTGTACACCACACAGCATCTGCTAATCTCTCCCTTGTATTATTCCAACAATCAACGGTGTTGGACTCACCCCCTAGGAATGATTCACATGTTGGAGGAATGGAGCAAAAAGAGAAAAAATTGCATGGGTTTAATAATTCCTTCTGCATCATTATACAAATGAAGGAAAAGTGAGAATGCAGTCTGCTTGGCTTCAGCATGATAACTCATATAATGATACAGGTTGTAGGGGTTCATACAGAGGATTGGATTTCATAAATAGAGTTGGAGGATGCTGTACTTTGGTTTGTTTACCACTGAATCCCTCTTGACGACTAATGTTTTTTTCTTTCTATCGTTATTATGTGTTATGTGCAATGGGAGTCTGTGGAATCTTTAAACCCATACTCTGCATTTACATGAAGTTCGGTACACTGGTAGGGGATGGCCAAATTAAATAAGCATTTGCCAAATGTGGGTTCTGCGGCTCTCGTGCCAAACATTGGGTGCTAGGTATTTCAACAGTATTTGTTTGCTTTCTGGGTCATGTGAAGTTCAAAAGCTTTAATTTCCACCATTTACATTTTTCATGTTAGATGGTATTTGAGGATGCATTTGAAGCAAATACATTCCTCTGTAACTATTGACTGCTTGCCATGAAAATAACGATCGAAGAGAATATATGAAAATAAAGTCTCCTATACCGAAAACAAGTAAGTTAGGCACAGAAAAAATCTCTTAGTGGTGCCAGCTTGAACAAATAGCCTATAACGGATGTTTTTGTTAAAAGTCTCAGTGACAATACCCGGTTTGAATGTGTTCGTCAACACAAAAAGAGCTCAGCAATGAAATCCAATGCATAGCTTGATTAAATTCCTTAGTAAATATGCTTGGTTCACTTTGCTCTGCTGACCACGATGCATCTAGTTATAGGAATCTGACATCATCTAGAGAGAAAGTAAACATGCTCATCTTAAGAGATTGGAAATTGAGGACAGACCAATCCATCATGCTCTTAGCAGCCTTCACTGTTAATCAGGGAAGCAGCCCAAGCATGAGGCTGGGCCAGGTTGCTGGCGTCTTCAGATCCTGATCAGTCAGGAAGCCTGGTAACTAGGAAGGCTTGTATCTAGGAAGCCCATGCAGTAACTATAGCGATGGCCAATATCTATTTTTGGTACGAAAGAAAAAAAAAGAAAAAGAAGACACATATATACTGTTACTTTAGGTTTTGAGTTCTTTTTCCATTTGTTGTTGAAATGCGTTGCCGTTGGATCTCTAGATATATCTCAGAATATCCCAGATTTTCATGCTGCTGAAAATGATCATCTATTGATTTTCGCCATAATTTGGCCGATGACATGCCTGTTAGCATCTTAAGAAGGCCGCTTAAGATGACGTAATGTATCTAGGCCTCATAATGAAAAATGACAATCAATTTGAAATTGCAATCAAGACTGTGTTGGAAATTAGATGTATTATTTAATAATTGTATTTCCAGCCAGAGAGTAGACATCATTATTCTCATTACTCAAGGGGTGGAACATTTAATCAAAACCACATTACATTTTTTTTTTTACTTATAATATATTTTTTGTGTTTTGACTCAATTGTAACTCATACAAACCATTCTGTAGAACATGTCCTCATGTTGAACCACTTACTCCTACTTACATTTAGTCATCACCAACAGATATATAAAAACAGACACTCAAAACACACAGTGGACAAATTGCATGTTTAGGTCATCAAACTATCTTTAAATCTGAATTCTTACATTGATTATAAGCAACAAGCATGACATCTAACAGCAGTCATGTTTGTCTTTACCCTGTATCTATTCTTGCACTTTACTCTCCTGTTTTGTCACTATTGTTTTACTGGCAGTCCTTTGTTGTCCTGCTGTTGCACTCAATCTTTGTAACTCGTGGTGCGCTGCCAACAAAATGCCCATTCCTTCTCTTCACAAAGTTCATTCCACCAGCCTATCCTGGGGGGCAACACAATAACTTTAGCTAGATTCCAAACATTGAGCATGAATATTATGGATGTGATAGGAAGATAAGCCCTCCGTAGTACTGTGATGAATGTGGTGATTCTGTGCGTTATTGCTGTTGATTAGCATCCTGTCTGTCCCTGGAGTCAGCTCCGCTGCCTCCCACCATGCTGGCAGTCGCAGAGACTGTCATGACACTCCATTCTGCCACACGGACCATTTCCTGCTATAACATTGGCACGGCTGTCATTAGACCTATTAACAAACCCTGCCAATACTCACTCTGTGTGCTTGTGTGTGTGTGTCTGTGTGTGTGTGTGTGTGTGTGTGTGTGTGTGTGTGTGTGTGTGTGTGTGTGTGTGTGTGTGGGAGGGGGGGAGGGGCAGTGAGTGTCTGCATAACTGAGTTAGTGTCTTTATGCGTGTGTATGTCTGTGTGTGTGTGCGTGCGTGCGTGCGGGCTTGCGTGTGTGTGTGTGTTTCTTTGTGTCTTTGTGTGTGCGCGTTTGAGTGTCCATGTTACTGACTGAGCGGGTGAATGAGTGAGTGAATGAGTGTGCGTGAGAGAGTTGGTGCTTGCATGTGCGATAGGCTGCTAGGATGCATGCACCTGTGTTTGCGTACGTGTAACTGAATGCTACGTGTGCATGTGTGATTGAGTGGGACAGAGTGGGTAAATGAGTGTGTGCTGCCCACCACTACCAGCATGCTGGAACTGTACCCACAAAAGAGCCCTGCTAGGGCAAGGGTCAGGGCGAGCCCTCCAGGCCATATGTCTGAGACTGGCAACGTAGGTGTAAACTACTGAAAACCAACATGGAAAGAGTACCACAGACAGCTTCTTTGAAGGACGGCTCTCTCTTCCATTAGGTCGGAGGGAAATTGGAACCACTTGACAGATCCCCTTGATCTCTGCAGACTTTCATCAAAGGTTTTTATTTCGACTGCTTGGAAAGATGGAGGGATATCTCCTCTGTGTTTGCAGGCTTTGGTGTCAATTTAGTCACGGCTTAAGAACACAGATAGTCTCTTTGCCATTTTAAGCTACTCCTTGTTCAGATTTTTAAATGCTTTCTTCGGAGGGATGGGAGGTCTTAATGTTGGTTGGTGTGACCCCTGTCCATGCTCATATGTCGGACATAAATGCATGTTAAATAAGTATCCAAAGTAAGAATCATCAATTATATTTTAACCAAGTAAAGAAAGTGTTGAAGGATTTGAGTATAGGTGTACTGTAAAGTAATCATTGTAAATCATTCTAAATATTTGAGGCATAGCGTATGAGAATACAGTACAAACAGTCATGCTTTGCTTCTTAAGTTGTTTACACAAAACAAACAAAGCAAAATTTTGTTTGGTTGAACTTTTAAGCAGACCTGCTGGCCCCTACAGCACTGCTGGGAAATATTTCTCTGTAGGAAATAATGAAAGCTAATTTCCTAAATCATGAAAGCGCCTTCATCCAAAAGGAAAATATGACGCCCGCGAATGCGTTATGCTGAGTTAAATGGAATGATCAATCCAAAGCACTGCTTTACATCCCATTTGGAACCTTAATTGGGTCATTGATTTGCCCTTCACTCATCATCATGTCGTCAACCCTTAATTAACTGCATTAATGCAATGAGAATGGGTCCATTTATACAAACAAACAAAGCATCGTCCATTAGGCCAGATGCGCCCAGCCTTTCCACCACAAGTACCGTATGTGCCATTATCTCTGCCTTTAGGCCCTTCAAGTACATGATACAAAAATAGAACTCAATAAGCAGCCTGTGTGCTCCATCGCTCTAGAATGTCATCAATGCATTATACCCGTTCTTAATCAAAAGTTGTGTGCCTGTAATGAGTCAGAGGCATCGGAAAATTGCTACGGTTTTCCTTTCCCCCTTCTTTCTTTCTTGCCAATGCGACACTGTTGTTTTGGAACTTTCACGGCTTGCTGTTTGCAAAACAACACACATTACATGGGGAAGTGCTAGGCTACACGTTACGGTATATGCTTGCATCATTACATTAGCTGCCGTAAGTGTTCATTTACATAACAAATTACAGAGTGCAGCAGTCTACTTTCTTATAGCCAACGGTAACTGCTAAACGAAGAAGTAACAGCTTTAATATAGAGCAGCCTGAACCCCAGTAGTGGATATGGAGCCAAGCCCGTTCTGACGAGCATTCAATCAACCACAAACATGATATATCAGACACACAAACACACAAACACACACACACACACACACACACACACACACACACACACACACACACACACACACACACACACACTCACACACACATATACACGCACACACACAGGCACACACACAACCACAGAACCACACGCACACGCATACACACAGGCAAACACACACACACACACACACACACTCACACAGATAGGACTATCCACCCAAATATTCTGACCATGCAACGGCCCAGATGGTGCCAACACACAGACAGATGCCGGCCAGACGTGTCTGAATCATAAATTGGGAGGTGGACCCCAAAAGGCAAATTGAAATGGATCTGAGATTCTGAATCAGCGCAACGGATCGAGGAGGTTTCAGATGTGCACGTAACGGCTGCAACCTCCGACACGTCAGGCTGCTGGGGGGCTGACCCTGGAAGGATTCTTAATTTAGGGGGGGGCGCCTTCAAAAAAACAGATCATTAACGATATAATTAACTAAAGCCGGTCCTAACAACAGGGTTGGCAAATGGACTGGGAAGTAATAAAGATGAGACGCAGGGATGTACAGTGGAGTAATGGAGGCGAATTAGAGGTAAAATGCATAAAACATTAAGGGAAGAACTAGGGAGAGCCAGGACATCGGAGCAATCGGTCAATTCAGCCTAGAGCAAGAGACCAAACATTGGGGATGCCAACATACACTTTATCGGTTCTGAATAATAGTGGTGACTATAATTCCATTTGCACCTCACCAGAACGCAGGTGGAAAGAGAATATTGTTGCACTTCCCCATGCAGGAGAGAGCAGCGTAATCTCTGAAGAATGACACGCACAAAACTTTTTGTAAATTTGCTTACATTGTGTGCCCCATTCTGTTGGCTGTACTTTGTAAAGCATGGATACATAGTTTCCAGCAATCCTTTACCAATTTTCAGGAAGATTATGAAGATATCCTTTATTACCCTTATGCTTATGTATGTATACATATATATTCATATACAGGCTCAAAAAGTAATTTTGTGGGGACTCAACATTTCGAGCAAACGCAAACTCTATAAACCTCCAGAGTTTGTGACCCAGAATAGGGAAGCTGTACTGAATCAACCTGAGCTACTTTGTTCTTCTGCCAGGATGCTGTTATCGCCCAACACAGTTCTGTTACAAAACAAACCTTCAACCGCCTGTTCTCTAGAGAAACGCAGTGAAGAATCTAAAACTCTATTTTAATGGAGGCCATCTATTTATGATACCCATTGTAAATGACCATTATTACCCTCACCCTTATAGCATAAGGGTTAGGGATCCCTCATAGGCGTGACTCATTAGTCGGGGGGTAATTAGTTGCTCTTAGCCAACTACGGTTTGTTTTAGTCATCCCATTGTTTTTTATGATGAGCATATGCTTTCATTGCTTAGTTTACACAAAAAATTGTTAGTTCGCAAATGTTAGTTGTAAGAGTTGTAAGAGTTGAATAATAATTACACCAGGAACTCCCCGACATAAAAATAAAATGTATAACAGGCGGCATACCGCTATGTTTTTTGTGCATGTAAATAATCACCCGTCAACAGCGTCATACATTGTTTGACAGCATTTTCTTTAAGTCCGAATGAAATTTGGATATTAAACGGATTTCCCATTCCGAATTACGGCGGTCTGACGAGGGGAACTAAAGACGCAATCAGCGGAATGAGTCCCGTGAGTCTTGTGTGCCTGCCGAAACAAGACGGGATTTTCCAGCGAAGCTGTTGGCAGCAGCACTCCTCTCTCCATCGTTTGGGAAATATTTTGACACATTCTGCAAAAGACAAAGTACCCTGCCCTAAACAATACCCAAACTAAAAGGCAATTAAACCGGATACATCTTACGTTTCAAAATATCCCTGATGGATATTGCATTTAAATTAAAGTTAGGAGTTCAGAAGAAGTGTATCCCGCTAGCTCTACAACCGTAAAAAGTGGGTAAGAAAAGGCTCTGGTGTGCGTGTAACACACATAGACTGTCTAACATGTTTATTAAAACTGACTTTTGATATGTGTAGATTGACTTGATTATTTCCGCACCAAAAGAAAGCACCACCGAAACAAGTGCAACCAACCAACGGAAATCTTAGTCGGGTACAGCCCTTTCTATCGTGATATCACCATACATATACATTTTCTACCACCAGAAGGCTTGAGATTAACACGATTTCCATATATGGGTGTTCTCAGAATGGATACGGCCTCCGTACGACCATGTGCTTAAACATGGCCACAGGACACATCCTATTGACATGTTCAACGTTTCTTCAAGTGAGCTACAGTATACAAGATACGCAGCATCACTATTAAAGCACTAAATAGCGAACAGCAGTGTGTTAACATGGACACAAATCACTGGGTTGCTTTGATTAATCGCGTAACAAATCAACTGATGCATTGACATGAGCTGCTGTAATAGGATAACGGGGAAGGGGTGACAATGGAAAGGGATGGGTGAACAGGGAACTGAACTGCTCTGGGAGCAACACGAGCACGATGCAACGCGTTGCTCGTAGCATTTTGATTTAGTTCTATTCCTAACAAAAATATTTGATTTGAACCATCCGCTCCATTTTCAGCCAACTGCAAAAATGACGCCAAACTGCAATACTACAAACTGTGTTTTGATGCAAAGATTTCATACATGCCCATTGTCTTTCACCACCCAACAAGCCCACGATCCACAGGAAAAAGTATTACTGCAATAAAGGCACCCTTTCACTTGAAGATGAGCCATGCAGTATCTGCACCGAGGATTAACAGAGTATTGATTCTACGGGGCATTTTGTTGTCAATCCCCTCCGACCCCCCCCCCCCCCCCCCACCACCACCAGCAACACCAACGGCCAGACGGTAATCACTCCTTGTCCCAGAGGCAGTAATCTCCGCCATTAGACAGACCCAATATGTCACTCCAATACGTTCACCACATTCCTCTGTCACCGCCACAATGGATTCCGCGAACAATGTGAAAATACTCTGGTAATGGGTTATTTATTCATTCATACACTCATTCAACTATTCATTTAGCCATTATTCTTTGTATAACCGGTGACCAAATCGTTTGAAGCAGTTTAGGTACAGCGAAGTTTATAAAGCAATAACAGTACGAACTCTTAACAGCTGGATTAACGACTCTTCTTGGACTTACTATTCAACGGACCGCAAAAACATTCTGAAAAAGGCTAGTGGTTGCCTCCAAATTAACAAGGTTAAAAACCACACAAAATAATAGCAATGTCAGCATAAGTAACGTAGGTGCCATGGGACAAATAAAAGCAATGGTGTTCCAGCAGACTATTGACTCTCAATACAAGAAAACAAGTGCATTACTGCTGATTCCAAGAGAGAAGGCTGACACTCCTTCTGGAAATGGCCACCAAACAAGAGAGCGCCCAGTGCTCTTGGCAAAGGTATAAATTGAGTCTGTGTCATTTTCCCCGAACTGGGAGAAGCAGGCTTTGGTCTGAGCATGCAGAGACAGGGATGTTAGCAGTCACACAAATGTGTTTGGCTTTATACCACTGGGGCTTACAAACCACATTTCAAAGGAGTTATGGTCGGGTCTGCAAATCGGTTAAATTACGATGTGATTTCTTTCTAGCAAAAGTTATTGTAAAGTTTGGTATGTTTTCTATTCTGGTTTGATATATAATGGTGGGGAAGGGGAAATAAAATAAACCAAAAGGATGAAATAACGTCTTGTTGCCTCGTCCTAATTTTATCTGTCTCACTGCGGAGCTCTCCACGGAGTAAACACTGAAGTACAATGATTCTTGCCTCCTTCGTAGCACTGTGAAATCTCTCAATACTGGGAGCATTGGAAACATGGCTGGGACGGTGTCTTGCTGTGAGAAATGGTGTGAAAAAAAAAAAACAGCAACCCAGCGTCATATACATGGGCATACTGAAACACACCGGGAGTCTCATAGTTAAACGGTTATGAGAGGTGTAGGTCCCGGTTTCAAAGTGTTTCACAAAGCCCTCTTCAGATCATTAGGAGGTAGGGCTTAGCGCGGTACGAGCAGCAGTCACACGGGATGTTAACAGGCTTTAGGAAGGGGAGGGAGCCTTCATCAGTACACCGTTCAAGATGCTGGGGGGAGGCTGCAACACCATCTTCAGAAGGCGGAGTGGAGGAACTTTCGTTGGGTCTTGAAAAATACTTGTTTCAGTGCAGAGCTTGAATGCCTCGATAATGAGTTTTGGTGAAACGCATGGAGCTTTTCTTGTAATATAGCTCTTATGTGTCAGAGATGGGCTCCATAGATGTGTCATTTCTGCTTTCTTTACCACATTGGAAGCACAAATGTACTCATGGCTCTTTGCATCTGTCCAGTTCTATAACCACAGTGAGACAAAATGACAATCAATTCCACTAATGCTAATCTATCTAGCTAAATGGTAGTAAGATACAAGCATTATAACGCAAAGTGGAACAGAGCGTTTCAATTGAGCAGGCTGAATAACGCCCCTTTGATTCTTTTGAATCACCTTGTTTAACTGCTGCATGGAAATTATTTTCCTATTGGCGGGCTATCGTGGACCCATCAGGGAGGAAGTTATACAAATAGTAATGCTGATGTAATGCGTATTTGTTAACAATAGAGCATTGATCCACCCACCAAAGCACCACCTCCCAACAAGATCAACCACGCAAACAGACACACAAGTACACACACACGTCCACACCCACACATCGTCCCCCTGGACCTTACACCTCTGAAAATAGAGCAGATATAATGGAGTAACACAACAATGAATTATTCAAAGCTGCAACCTGCCTGCGTGAGCCGCTGATGTCTGCATGTCATCTAAACCCAAACATAATTCTCTTATTTTGGGGGCCCCTTCTCACGATGAATGCTACACGTCTGCCGCAACTTGGTTTTGATGGATTTTGAATATCTGCACAGAATAAAGCGACGTAAACAAAAGAAAAAGAGGTAATTAAGCACGATCTGATATACAGCCGTTGTCAAACACCCACCTGGATGTATGTATCATAAAATACATTTCTAGTGCAACATAGCTTTTTCGGCCCGTTGGGTTGACCGTTTGAGGGGAGGCTTATGTCATTGTGGCTACAGCATAAAGGGCAGGGGAAGGAGAATGATGGGAAAATGATGACTGGACACAATCATAGAACGGGTGAGAACTATTTTCGAAAAAGAAAGTCTATAAGAAAGGTTTCCCGTCTGTCTGAAATTAAATGTAAAAAGGTGAAGATACCAATCATAATCTGTGACTAGATGCTGAATATGATTGTAGAGATTGAATCCATTTTCCATTGTCATTTCCACAAAGAACATCCTTTTAAGAGTGGAAATCTTCTTTCATCCATACCCTTGATTTGATCATTTGTACTTTAGGTCCAAAAGCACACATGATAGGTCGGAAATGTCTTGGTCAACCACTATGGGAACTCTTAAACTATCATTTAATGCCGGAAAACATGCAAGATGTCATTGTCCTTATACATAACAACAAGGCTACATGTCCCCCATACTGCAATAAATTATTCAAACCTGCCGTGAATTAACCTTGAAAAGAAAATGTCCGATGCCTGATGAGGAAGGTAGGGGAGATATGTGTGTGAGCAGGATGTAGGGTTTTATTTGCGTGAGGAATTACATCTAGCTTTTCAGTGCATTACCACTGCTTTGTGTTAGGAGCTGGTGTCTGGACTTAAGCTAGCAGGCAGCGCTTGGCGTCTCTGACAAGCCGCCCAGTGCCACCGCGCCTTTCAGGAAAATCCATGGGCATGATTCACTGCCTTAAGCCCTCATCCTGGCCATTTGTGAGTCGTATAAACACACACACACACACACTACCAAAAGTGAGACTGTGGAGTTAACAATTTTTCCATTCAAATTGTTGATCAACTAAAAGGTCGTTCAGTGCTCTTAATTAAATTGTACCATCGGCCTCTGAAATCCAAATATTGTATTAAATAGCAGCTATAGTTTTATTTAACCTTAGTATAGTTCGTATTCGTAAATGGCATGGATTCCCATACTGTGGGCCATGCGCCCAAGGGGTACTACGGGGGGGGGGGGGGGGGGGGGGGGGGGGGGGGATTATATTGAAGGGACCTCGGTTATGGCAACGCTTCAATGTAGAGCGGGTCTCACAGCAGACAAGCCAAGGAGGGCCCTGTCCGGCGGCTTCGTGCAGTAGAAGGACAACACACGTTTGAAGATTCGATGAGGTCTTGTCATGTGTTTAACATAATGGGGAGCAATGAATGGCACTGCAATGCACGCCAAGGTTTTGAGCAGTACTGGAAGCTATCGCTGTATGATGTCGCTGATGTGAGTGCGATAATTGAAAACAAGACCCCCCTAAATTTGCCATTATGACACCTGCCTTCATACATATGGAGGCCTGCTTCAAATGATAATTAAACAAAACAGGTGCTTTACACCTTGTGCAAAGTTGTAATGAAAGCGAACTGCAGTAGCAGCAGTGCTTTGCAAGAGCATGTGAAGAAGAAATACACATTTTGGAGGAAAGATCACCGGAAAATGATAAAGAACAATATCCTAACTGGGGTATATTACCAGCAAGCTATTATTAGTTGTTGGAGCTTTTCTTTTTTGCCCTAATTTAAACATTGGAATTGAAATAAACACCACCCCCCGTTGTGACTTTGTTGTGCGAGTGGGTTGGGGCGCCTGCACCACCATGTAAAAGAATCCTGGGGAGAACCCTGAGGTGGTATCGTCTCAAAGCCCCTAACAAGAAGATATGTAGAGGCGTACGTCTCCCTTGGCTTTACGTCTCATGAGGTGGGTTCAGAGGAAGAAGCACCATGTGTCATATGCCTGAAAACTTTCCCCAGACAGCATGAAGCCCAACAAATTAAACCCGCACACAACCCAGTTATTAGAAAAGATAACAACATCAGCATGGTCAGTGAAGTCGCTGGTAGGCTATTACTCCTGCTATTAAAATGTTATTAAGCTAAAGGTGCAGCTTGTTCTTGTGCTATTTTTAGAGTGAACTGCCACGTTTCTACTACTATGTAATAATTAAAACTCATTCTAATAAGCTTATTGGGGGTTGAGTAAGGTGGGGGACGCCCCCAAGATATTAACAATTACCCAATGGGGGGTCTGCCTGAAAAGGTTTGGGAACCACTGGTGTATGGGATTAGGATTGGATTTCAGGGTACGAGAGAGAGAAGGTTTTGGGTGCGGCAGTGGTGTTGGGGGAGCTTTAAGCAGACCTCTCTGGCTGATGAAATCAACACATTTGCAGCTCGATAGCTGGGTAGCTCTTTAGCGGGGTAGCTGGGTAGCACGGTAGCTGGGTAGCTTGGTAGCTCGTTAGCTGGGTAGCTTGTTAGCTTGTCAGTTGGGTAGCTCGATAGTTAGGGCGCTCGATGGCCTGGTAGCTTGTTAGCTGGGTAGCTTGTTAGCTGCGTAGCTCACTAGCACGGCAGCTTGGTAGCTGGGTAGCCGGGTAGCTCTATAGCTAGTTAGCTGGGTAGCTGGATAGCTGGATGTCTGGGTAGCTCGTTAGCTCTGTAGCTGGGTAGCTCGATAGCTGGGAAGGTTGGTAGCTGGGTAGCTTGTTGGCTTGGTAGCTTGGTAGCTTGATATCTTGGTAGCTCGATATCTGGGTAGTCCTGTGGCTGGGTAGCTCTATAGATCTGTAACTGGGTAGCTTGGTAGCTGGGCAGCTCGATAGCTCTGTAACTGGGTGGCTCTGTAGCTGGGTAGCACTGTAGCTGGGTAGCACTGTAGCTGGGTAGCTCTGTAGCGGCCCCATAAGCCACTTTCAGGTTAGCAGGCAGATCCCTGTGCGTGGGCTGATTGGGGGGGGGGGGGGGGAACATCAAGGTTTCCCCGAGATAAGTCACGGCCGTCACTGATTATGTCACAAACATCGCCTTCATCCATCCGAGCTGTTTGACGCTCTGCGCTTCCTACCTCCCCGCTTCCCCCCGTCAACACGTCAAGCTCTCGTCGATGATACACATATCGTATATACAGTGTCGAGGCGGATTCGGCGTCAACTGTCTTCGCCCTGCATTCTAATAAAGCTACAACAAGCATGTCCAGATAGCACGCTCACACCATCACCGCCAACACCAAAAACAAGTCTGGGAAGCCACAACGACCCTGTGTTTACAGAAACCCATCATTAGCCCCGGCCGGCTAATTAATGATCCGCTTAAGGGTTCACTGGTTATGTAAGTGCAACCGCCCTGCGCTACAAGCGTAGCGCCTCTTCGGCGAGTCCATTAACCGCGCTGGTAGCGGCAGGTAGAAGTAGACTGGGCTTGGCCCTGGGTGATGGAGGCTAACACAAAGTGGCTCTTCTCCTCCCCCTCCACGGTGACCGCCAGAGCCAGGGGTCAGACCATGCCTCTCGCCTGACCACTATTATTCCAACCAACGGGAAGCAAATAACTCACCCAGATAACAGCTTGCAGGAAACTGTGTCTTTTTACTACAGTAAATATATAGGTTTTGGCAAATCATTCTAATTATGGGGAGGCCACAATCTCACAGATTTTCTTTGGCGTCTGTGATGCATGAGCTAAGTTGAAAGTCACTACATTCACAAAATGCAGCATTAAATATTTTGGATATAAAATCAAAAATAGCGGATATGCTCATTATTTAGTCATACGTGCGGTGGCTCATTTAAAAAAAAAGACTAATTATGCCTCCCTTGGATTGTGAAGGTCACTGCTTGTTGCGCAGGTAACCGGGTGTGACATTGAAATGGAGCGCCATTAATTTATGTTGGGGGGGATGGAGGAGCACATTAAAACTCCCTGCAGCCTTAAAGTCTTAAAACCCCTCCGTATGGGCTGTGCCGGGGAGTTACAGGTACAAACGACTCAACAATGCCAAGTATATATTTCGTAGTCCGGGCGGTTAAAGTGGAACAGAGCAGAACAGATGCCTGGAGGTATTTTTTTTCCTCTTTCCCTTTACCAATAGGTTGGGAGTGCCTTGAAGTGGGAGAAACAGAGGCATGTGAGGGCAAAGTTAAATGAGGGTGGCTGTCCGTGCCTTTCAAGGCGCCATTTGTTCAGGAAATAAAGTACAAGTTGGTTTTGTATCCACACCAAACGTACTTGAAGGACAAAAAGGGGAACGGCGTGCCCATAATGGTTAAATGCATCACAATATTACTATTCGCTGCATTTAGACAGTAGCATAATTAAATTCATTCTTTCGGTTTTCTGTTCCTTTCTGGTTGCATGTTACCAGAAAAAAATCTCTACAATCTGCTTGGAGACCTGATGTTTATTGCAGCATGACATAAGCTAGTAGTTTTGCATGCAAGCCGTTTCTCGCTCATGTGGTAGGAGATAAAACATATTTTATGAGTTATTTATTCTTACTGTAATTAATTCCTTTTAAAGCAAAATTATTGTTTAATTGCTTGTTGGTTTAATTCATCAAAGAGCTGCACAAATTCAACCACAGCTTAAGTCAGTGCAACATTTGTTTTTTCTTTGTCGTGTTCTCCTAAAAGGGCTTTGAAATCTAAAAGTAGGCCATATTTCTAAGACACTTTATCCTTGCTTTACCTTCAAAACTCACTGAAGAACGTAAAGCATATATAGCAGAGAAAAAGTGTGGTGAAATACATGTCTAACTAGCAATGTCCTTCAAGGTTAGCTTAGCATATTGTACCATAGCAATTATTATAGCATTTTCCAAGCTCAAACACCTTAGGGGAAGCTAAGAAGCTAAGATTTTCCTTCCCACACGATTTTACATCAAACGTCTTGGCTGTTTGGCGGTTTAAAAGGGAATAATCATGTTAGATAATTACAACGGGAGCGCAAGACGAATGCGACGAGCAGGGGATGAGATTGTGTCGACTGTTAGCTACCGTTGCTTTTTCCCACTGACCTCTTTGACAGTAGCATGTGAATGGTGGAATCCCCCTATGCTAACGCCCAGTAAATAGCTTAACAGTACAGTGCAGCAGGGCTGTTGTTGTTGTTTTAATTTATTTTTGATTATGTCGACTGCAATCTTTCATTAGCCAGCTTTCTTATCACTGCAAACTGCTGCCGGGGGGGGAGGGGGGGGGGTTGAAAGCGCGGCACCATTGTCTCTGCTCACTATAAATCCAGTGCTGTCTCTCACAATGTTCTTCATCTGCTGCACAGCCCGCCCCTTCCCCTCGTTCTCTATCTCTAACTCCCCCTCGCTCTCTCTCTCATTGTCCCTCTCTCTATCTCTAACTCATTCTATATCTCTCTCTCTCACCTTCTTTATCTCTCTCTCTCTCTCTCTCTCTCTCTCTCTCTCTCTCTCTCTCTCTCTCTCTCTCTCTCTCTCTCTCTCTCTCTCTGCCTGCCTGCCTGCCTGCCTGCCTGCCTGCCTGCCTGCCTGCCTGCAACTGGCTCTGCCAATTGCACCTTGGTCTTCCATTGCATGTCTCGCCTCCCCCCGTATCCCTTCTCCCCTGACCCTGCCCCCCTGTATCCACCTGCACCGCCACCCCCCAGCTGGAAGCCATTTGTAACTCTCTCGCTCGCACTCTCTCTCCTTCCCACACACTCTGTCTCTCTCTCTCTCTCTCTCTCTCTCTCTCTCTCTCCCTGACCGTTTCTATCTTTCTCTTTAACTTGCCATCTGGAATGTTGGTTCATTCCTCAACTCCTTCCCCTTCTTTCACCCCCCCCCGAATTGTTCCATCTCTCTCTCTTTCTCACACCTCTATTTCTATCACCCTTTTTCCCTCTGACTCACTCTGCCAACTTCACATGTGTAGCTCTTAGCTTCTCCCCCTCCATCCCTTTCTCTCTCTCTCCCCTCTCCCCCCCAGTCTCTCAAGCCGTCTCTCTCTCTCTCTACATTTTTCTCTCACTACCCAGTCTCTCTCTCTCTCCCTCTCCCTCTCCCTCTCTCTCTATATATATCTGTACATCTCAATCCTTATCTCGCCCTCAGCATCTCTCACTCGCGGTCTCACTCTCTCTATCTGTCTCTCTCTCTGTCTCACTGACTTCCCACATCATTCCCCTCATTCAAAATATATCTTGTCCCTTCCATCAATCTCCCCCCCCTCTGTCCGTCTGTCTCCCCCTATCCCTCTCCCCTTCTCCCCTCTCTGTCTCTACTTACTCAACCTCTCCCTCACCCATGAGACTGGAGCTGATGCTGACTAGCAGCCTGGCCAATGTGTGATTGGCCGTGTAAACCCCGGCACTGTCAGATCCTGTCTGAATTTTAATACTGCGTAGGTTGGGTGTTGGTGCACGTGGGTGTCTAGGCATCACCTGCTCACTCACATTATGTCGAGTCATCAAGGAAGTCTACCGCTGTCTGTGTGCATAGATTTGTGTGTATGGATGGTTATGTATGGTTAGTATTATGATTGTATGAAAACTATACCAGATATTAGATTATAAAACCAGACCCACATGCTGTATTGTGTTGAGGTATGTGCGTGCATGTGTGCTTGCGTGCGTGTATATACAAGGGATAATGTATAGGGGGTCATAGTCAAGGTCATTATAAAAAAATGAAATAAGCCCCTTCAGGGCGAAGAAAGACACCTCCGCTTTGAGACGGTGTCCGGTTTGCCCAGTTGGGGCTTATTTTCCTGATAATGACCAGTGTTCTATACATTATCCCGCTTATTATACTGCTACTTGCCAAAACAAAAAATTACTTCACATGGCACATGGTTTTTACAATTTATTTGTTAACATTCGTATTGTGGATCAGAGAAATAGTTTTCCAAAGACGTTGAGCCGCTTAGCAACCGATACGCTGAGGTCAATAAGTTACCGGACTACTTGTGGAGTGATACGAAAGATGGAAAAAAATCAACTTTCCTTGACAGCGGCCAATATATGCTTAGCGACGGCAATTATCAAAAAACAATTGACCACCGGTAGTCGGGAAGGCCCATGCAAGTGAACGGAGCAATCTACAGCATTGAGCAGAGCAGTGTAATAAATATTTATATGTATATATACATATTGCAATAGATTAGTATTTGTATTATATATATATATATATATATATATATATATATATATATATATATATATATATATATATATCTTTATATATATATATATTACAAATATAATACAAATACTAATTTAATGCAATTGTCATATTTTTACACCTGAAAAGATACCCTACTTTTGATATATATATATATATATATATATATATATATACCTGATATGATATATGCACAAACAGTTGGTCTGATATAATAATTTTCAAAAGCAAATTGCTTTGAAACACGTCTTGGGGCTACAAAGCCATCCTGCCTAATTGCTTGTTTTTCCTGCCATGAAATTGCCGTAACAGTGGGAACGGATGCCCCAGAAAAAGTTCATATACATCTTTCAAAGAGAACGCACAGACACAAAAACACACTCACAGATTTGTGCACACTGACACACACACATAAAAAGTACACACATACACACTTGCACACACACACACACACACACACACACACACACACACACACACACACACACACACACACACACACACACATACAGGCTTTGTCAGTGTCATTTGCCCCCGGTGGATTCATATAGATGATCTATGCTGTGCTCCGGTGTGGATGCGGGGATTGTTCACTTCCAGCCTGCGGTACACCAGACAGACAGAGAGTGCGCGAGAGAGAGACAGAGAGAGACAGAGAGAGAGACCAGGCTTGGTGGCTGACAGCCCACTGTGAGGCCAAGACCAGCAGGTTAGTGGTGAATATTAAACAAACAGACACAGAGAGACATGTCTTCATGCAGCCCTGCAGGGTTCAGAGCTTGGGAGGGATCTCATGGGTGGATGGATGAAATACACACACACACACACACACGCACACGCACACACGCACAAACCCACCCACACAATGTTTGAGTAACAGTTGTCTCAGAAGGTAGCTAGCATTGCAGAGCAAAGCAAAGGAAGGAAATGCCTTTACTGTAAAAAAAAAAAAAAGAAGAGAAAATAACATAAGAATAGAGGAGAGAAAAAGTAGAAAAAGGTGAGAACATAGAATGTCCCCAGTGGGAGGCAGTGTGTCCTCTGTATACAGGGCTGTTTTCCCCAGCCACCTCAAGTAAAAAAATAACTTGTTTCACTTTTTTTTTTGCATGCTGCTGCTCCTCCTCCAGTTCTACTTACTGTGAGAACGTTGCATCTCATCATGTATGCTCTGTGAAAATATGGATGGGTTGAATCTCTCGCCTGTGAAATTCTTCTTTATTTTTGCACTTTTAAAGATCTTAAGGGAGGGAGCTCAGTATTGGGGTGGCAAAACAGCAGAGGCTTCCTTTTTTTCTTAATTACAAAACTGTGAATGGATGTGTGAGTGCTCATGTGTTTTATGGGTGTGTGTACACATGTGTGAGTGTCGCTGTGCTTACGTGCTGCGTGTGCGCATGTGTGTGTCAGCGCTTGTGATTGTGTGTGTGTTATTGGGTCTACTTGTGTGTACATGTGTTGGTGTGTGTGTCCTTATGTGTGCATGCGTTTGTATGTGTGTTTGTACTTTGTGTTTTTGTGTGTGTGTGTGTGTGTGTGTGTGTGTGTGTGTGCTTACGTGCTGCGTGTGCGCACGTACGTCTTATGTCCGTAGAGTCAGCAGCTCCCCTAATACCCGGCTGTGCGAGTGGCAAAGAGGCTAATCCTGTAACAATAATTTGCTCTGTGAACTTCCCACATTATCTTCCGCAACACATTCCGCTGATGGTTTGAATTCCCGAGCCCCGTTTTTTCTCTGACAGGTGAATACATGTGCGAAGCCGCCTTTTACAAGCAGGGGCTCCCAGAATGGCAACAGGCTGCTATCTGCCTGCCAGTCTGAATGTCTTGGATGCACAGGGCTCTAGGGACCTTTATAATGTTGAGATAAGCCGAGCACCACGCGGACACATATATGCTTGTGCGGCGATTTCATTTTGTTTTCAAGACATGCTGGATGGCTTTATTTGTTGGTCTCTCTCTCTCTCTCTCTCTCTCTCTCTCTCTCTCTCTCTCTCTCTCTCTCTCTCTCTCTCTCTCTCTCTCTCTCTCTCTCTCTCTCTCTCTCTCTCTCTCTCTCTCTCTCTCTCTCTCTCTCAGTACACAAGACGTGGCAGATATCTTCATTTATGGTTCTCCCTCAAGAGGCTTGGTTGCCACACACACACCACCTGCTCTGCTGAGAGAGGGGGTTGTGTTTGTTTAAACAAATGAACAAATAAGAATATCAGGCAACACAGCAAATAGCGGCGTTCATCCACCTGCTACAGCCCTCGACCCATAGCATTATTGGATACCTTTGAGCTCTGTGAAGAGGCCTTCAGAAGTATAAGTAGTGGTGGTTTTATGAAAACAACCAGAAAAGACAGAGACAAAAAACCTACCTGGATACAAAACATGTGGTTGATGTCATTTGATATCTGGCAATAATGATGATACTGACGATTATTATTATGTGATTATTGTGTTGTTATATTATTACTATTTATTTATTTGAATTGTTTTATTTTTGTGTTATAATAGTACTTATTATTATGTCGTTGTTATTAATAATATTATATATTTGTGGTATTATTATACCTTATTCCTATTTCCTGTCTAGATTGGTTTTCTAAAGTTAATGAGGTATAGCTGATGTACAGCTCATGTAGTAGATATCTGTCAGGAGGATGTATGGGGAGCTTCTGACCTCAATTCATATGGAAGCAGCCAATCCAAGAAGACACTGACCGGTAATAAGCAGGCATACCTGCTGCCAACCTTGTAAAAATATGACCCCAGAAATGGATCGCGTTGACGTGAATATTTGAAATAAGGGTGTCTCAAACGGAAATAAGCTTCTGTAACTGATAAAGGAACCACCAAATATATTCCGGTACATCCTGATAATTTAATGGGGTCAATATATTCCCTCATAAGATAATTGATATTTTTTCACTGCAATACATAAACCTCTGCCCAAAGAACGTTGTCATCTTAAATTACCTAACTGATTAAGCTGACTGAATAAAGAACATATGTTGATATCTGTAATTACCTATTTGATTTGTCTGAGTGATTAAAACAACATTATAGGTATCTTACATTACCAAATTGATCAAACAATGAAGCAAGAACGTAGCTATCGACACTGAAAAGCTAATATGATCCAAATCCATCCTTTTTTAATTTAAAATGGATTTCATGTCCATTTCATCATTTCACAGTTCTGTCTGCCATGAGGAATTAAGTAGACCAAAGTACACAGTGTATAATACCTATACTTAGATGTCCACCCTGACTTTTAATACTTCTCAAAATCGATTTATTTCCCATCCCGTTTCATAACGCACAAAATAACGTTGTAGTGCACTGTATGTGAATACACAAAGTAAACAAGGTCCTCTCACCCTCCATAAAAGGTCTTCACAAAAGCTTTCTACCTGTATTTCTGTACACACAGAAGAGGTAAAAGCAACTAGTATATGCTAGGCATAGTGCATATGATATCCCTGCACAACAGCAAGAGGACATCCAAGCCCCGTCGTGATGTGTGGATGTATGGTGTTGAAACTGATTTACAAGTATAGATTTTGAATTGTTTTACAATGAATGCTCTATTTTGTTTTCACTTGTTCAGTTAATGATTTTGTGCCACCGTTTCCATAGAAGGTTCTTTCTGTAAGATTTGGTTTTTTTTAAGAGAGATTGAGCAGAAAAGAGCAAGACTTAATTAGACAATAACATCCCCTCCCCTCTCTGCTCTTTACTTTCTCCCGCACTGAGAAGGGTTAAATTCTCCCACGGTTGATTGACCAATTAGATGGATTCCATAAACCAATCAGGGAACAGATGCCCTGATTGGTCAGAGGCCTGAGGGTGGTCGAAAATCTAAATTGGCTCATAGAGATAGACGCAGCAAAATAAAAATGAATATTCTCACAGAGCATTTCACTCACTAATAGCTGAATGATGGCCAAGGCTTTACTAACAAACTACACACAAATAAAAGCATTTAAACCTAACCACAGCCCCTTTACAGATCCATTGGCAAATTTCCACTAGATTTGTTACATCAAAGTTGTGGTTTGAACTTTGAATCAGCTGTACCATATGATCAGTGATTCATTCATCAAGGTTTTGTTTTGCTTTATTTACATCCATGATAATGCCCCATTGTCCCAGCTCGTGTGCTTCCAAAGCAGTCACCATTAAAATGCAGGATACAAATTCTTGCCCTTAAGTGATACTTACGAATACGGGCTTCCGATTAGCAAATTCTTGTGATTTTTTGGTTGGCAACACTGGATGTATACAGCTGTACCCAGCATGAACCTCTCTCGTGTACCGGCCCACTTTGCAACAATGAAAAATGTCTACACACATTTTTGGGGAACAGCGCCACAACAAAACACTGCAGTCCAAATAGTCAGGTTTCTTTTCTTCCTTCTGACATGTCATGGGCTGTAGAAGCACCTTTGTATATAAAAATAGATATATTACACCATTGTGTCATTCCTACATAGATCGCAAAGTGAATGGAGCCTTTACGAGCCCACCAGCTATGATCTCCCAGCCCCAACGTGCTCCTTGTGGTTCGACCTTGTGGGATATAAACGAGGCACATTCTACCGTCTCACCTAACAAGAAAATGTTCATTTAGTTCACTCCGACGCAGTTCACCATTTCCAATGCCGGTGTGCCATTACCGCAAACACAGACTTGTAAAGAAGACAGACGGAATCCATGTCTTTAATAGGCCCCAGACAAGGCCTAGTACCTGTGGTGCATTTAAAGGTGATGCACAGCCGTAGCGAGATGCTGACAAATAACTAGCCAGTCAAGGGAAGGCCGGCTGTGCTGTTCCCTTTACTATCATCTCCCTCTTCTTCCTCTTCCTCCCCCTCATCCTCTGCCTGCTCATCCTTCCTTCAACTCTCGTCATGCTCGGACCAAAGTAGGTTAAGGCCTTGGAAAGTCCCCAAAGTTCTTTATCTCTGCAGCTTGCTAACACACACTGTGTTGCTCCGACTCCTCTCAGACTACTCTCTACGCCCTAGCATGTGTTTCGGCATACGTTTGGTCACAACGCTTTTTTCTGACCTGTTGTACATGCAAAAGGTTGCACAGGGTTGTTTTATTTTGGCACTTACTGCCAAAAAGCTAAGTTATAAATCTCTAGCCGGTGGTTTGGAGGTGTATTTTTAAAGACCTGAACCCCTCATCGCTCCAGTGGCTTTTGTGTTTTTTGACAGCAAATTGTCAGTTGGCCGAGGCGCTGGATTTAAAAAATGCCCATTGTTTATACTCCTGAGGTTTGTTCAACATTTGCATTAATGAATATAAATGGTTTGGTTTAGGTGTTGCTCCACACTTGAACCAACACATCCATTTTCTTTTTAACAGCCAATAAAAAAAGCACTAAGGAAAGCCATTCGTTGGCAGTGGACATTGGTCGTTCCTTTAGGGAGGAACAGCTGGAGTTCATCACAGACTGTTTCCACCACCATCAGTAGAAGGATACTCGATTCATTGTCTTGATTCAGGATTAGTTGATATTGTCAAACTGTACAAGAAATATTCAGGGGAAAGTTTGGATAATTAGCATCTATTTTTTTAAGATTTAAATATAATGACCTACCTTTGCAAAACCACCGTGAATATTCTGAATTCCTATGTGTATGTCTAAGGGGACAAGTTTTGTCCCCTTAGAGCAGATAGCTCAATTTCCCTAAGGGCCGGGCCTGACCTTTATCACCCTACAGTCGGTGCAGGGGTCTGTCCCTTGCCGAGTTCATGCTGCTAATTGGCCGATGGGCATTCGACTAACTCCCACACTGGCACGACAGGGATGTTACATTAAAACAAAACAAATCATCCCTAATGTATGTCTTTCCCCTCCAACACCCCTCTGCCCTCCAGCCCCCCTACCCCATTCACACAGAACACACACACACACACACACACACACACACACACACACACACACACACACACACACACACACACACACACACACACACACACACTAACACACACTCTCAACAGAATCCAGGGAAGAGCAAGCTGAGAAATCGCATAAACGGTGTCTCTTTGAAGAAGTGCAAGGGGGGATACTCGAGGTGGATTATGTATGGCCGTACACAGCTCCTAGTCGTCTATCCCATTAGGTCTGCCCGAGAACCCTCCAGTCGCACGGCTGATGGCTGCCGCGAGTAAACAAATAGCGCTCCGTGCTGACGCTCTGTCACGACGCGTGCGGCTAAGGTCTATTCGTGGCAGTTTACAGAATATAATTATCAGATGTCTTGTCTCTGCTGAAAGCTTTTATTCCCTCTGTCCTCCCCCCCCCGTTCCTCCGGGCTTCTTCTTTGGCGTGCTTCCGCTTGTAATGACAAGACAATGTGGGGAAGAGCCACAGAAACGCCACTTGAAATCCGCGACTTGGGCTGCGTGGTGCGTTGACACAGCATCCGTTGATATGCTAATGCATTATATATGTTTATGCCAGTGTAAGCCTACCTATTTTCATTCAAAGCGGCAACAGGAAATTGTTGCCATGAGCGCATAAGGAAAAAATGGGTCACCGCTCATCAGCGTCGGTAGTGCTTCTTTGCCCCCTTGTGGTGAGAATGGTAACTGCATATGTATTATATTTTAATAGTGGAGCCTTTGGGCTGTTGACATTTATCCAGGCAGGCCACGAAATAGAAAAATCTGTGGTGGATACTGTTTCAATTTTCTGCGTTTCTACGATAGTATGATGATTCACGTATTATTATAGAAAGAAAAAAAAATGGATGGATGCCAGACTGTGTGATAAGACCAATTTGATAATGCTATTGCATTTATTTGCAGATGTAAACAAAGGCAATATTTGTATAGGTTGTACAAGCTGTATTTGCTTGTGTGCATGTTTGTCTATGTGTTTCTGTGTGTGTGTGTGTGTGTGTGTGTGTGTGTGTGTGTGTGTGTGTGTGTGTGTGTGTGTGTGTGTGTGTGTGTGTGTGTGTGTGTGTGTTTGTGCGCATGTGTATATCTCTGAGTGTGTGTTTGTGCCTGCGTGTGTGAGTTTATGTGGGTGTGTGCATGTGTGTGTGACAAAGGAAGGAGGTAAGGAGTGATCGGGTATGCATTCGCTCCAAGTCTAAGAGTATTTAATTAATGACAGTGTAGTAGGTCTAAAAGTAGTTAATTCCTAGCTAATTGTTTCCCTGACAAAGACAAGATACGGGCACAGGGCTGACGATGCATTACATATCAGTGTCACCTGTAACAGATTTCCTTTTTTCACTCTCTGTGGAGTCACCTCATTAAATGACAATCTTTTGTTTTAATCTTTAGGGGATTTAAAGCTCATTACTCTGTCGAAATAATAACAGAAAAAAAAAACAACTTTCTATTTGCCTCACAGATTTTTAAGTTAAGGTTGGAAATCAATTACCTATTGAAACGCAAGCGGCGGCAAATGAGCTTGTCAGTACTACACCGTACTTCAGCAGTTATATCTGCACCGCCAGACCATTGATCAGCCTGCAGCGAGAGATACCATGTGTGTGTCTGGTTGATTTGCAGTGAGGTCCAGGTCTGAGTTAGCCAAGCGCTGGCTAGGAAAATGGTGCCCCTCCAGCTCATTACAAACCCAAACCTTAAAGGAGGACTTCTGGATTTTTCCACCCTGACCCTATTTCTGATTGGGTGTAAGGAACTAATAAGGACAACAATTTCGTTTTTAAATTGGTCCAGCATTGAGCGAGATCGCTGCAGCCATGATCCGCGTAACCGGGCTGCAGTTTAATCCTTTGGGGCAGAGCACCCTGTGAATGTACTTCCTCTCAAAGTGCTTATTTGTTATTTATTTATTTATGGCCAAAGGATATATTGTAACATTACTGAGAGGATCCCTACAGAGTAACTTTTTCTCTCGCTTCTTCTGGATCCGGTCTGGCTGTCTTTGTGTCAAATAGAGTCTTGCTCAAGGGGACGCCTTGCTCTGAAATGTCGATGTTGCTTTGTTGCAGGACATTTCCCCATTGTCACCTCAATCCCAACCCTCCTTCACCCAAATCTATTAGATAACACTAAGCTACACTTTCTGTAGTTCAGCACAACAATCTCTAGACGGCACTCATCTCTCCAGCTCTCACTCCCGTTTCCAGCGTTGTCTTCAATGCAACTACTCAGCTCTCGCGGGACTTCTCCTGGAGCGCTACTTGTTTTGACACAATAACAAATACACTGGATCAAACAAAAGGGGAAGAAAAAAGTTGTGTTTCTCTGCAGGGATCATTTCCATAATGTTAGAATATAATCGGAGCCAGTCCGATAATTTTTCCTTTTGCTAGCTCAATACTGGATACATATAGAAAATTGATGTCCACATTATTCCGTTACACTTATCATAAACTGAAAATAAGATCACCTTTAGGAACCAATGCAGACAGAGACCGAGACAGAGACAGACAGACACACACACAATATGTGTGAAGGCATGTAGAGCTTCGGAGAGCCTCATTGTGTATCGATAAATGTCCATCTCCACATAATTTAATTCAAATAGATGGGCGAGACTTGCCGCCGACAAAGGAGAAATGCTTTGAAATACACAAAAGGATCTTTTTTTGAGGTAGATACTAATGGTAGGTGGATGTGAACGCTCAGAAGAGGATTGCGACAAGTCTGTTAGCCGCGGACGGCGCTAGGAAGAGATGAAAGCTGAGACGACGGCGGTCCTCCATTGAACTGACTGTCACAGAGATCCCCCTGTCATCTAAGAGGAGGAAGGAGAGGAACAGCCGTGCACACACAGACACACACACACACACACATGATGGACACGCACACACACACATGATGTACACACACACATACACAATCACCGTCACACACAAACGCAACCACACACAATGTACACACACACAGGCACACAATGGCACGCAAACACACACACACACGCACACACACAACTTCACATGAATGAATCCAGAAACACAATCCACGATTAGACTGTAGAAGTTACACGCCCGTGCATATTCACACGCACACATGGACAGACACGTACACACACACACACACACATACACACACACACGGACAGACACACACACACAAACGTAATTGCCAGGATGCACACCAGGAGGCCCAAAACCTTGAGTTGCATCACAAAACGAAGCCCCGTTTTTAATAATGAATGAATTATTCATACCATTGAAGAACAGTTTGGATACAGGCTTCTACCGCCATGTTCGGTCCCAATCAAAGTAACTTGGGACTGAACTGCCAAGCTCACTCTCAATGCTTGTCCTGCTTTAGTGTTGCGTCTCTCTTTGAGTGACTCTGACAAACTTGTGCCCCCCAAAAGCGAAAAATGAAAAGTAATAAAAAAATGAATTCACTCCTTCGTTATGCAGCAGAGGCTCTTACCCGACGCTACCCACAGTATCTCCAGATACACGTCGTGAACGAGCAGATGGGGCTTAGGGGCGAACCACAGGTAGACATTGGAGACTGAACCTCATAGCTTTGGGATGGGAGTCAAACACCACCCCCCTCCCCCGCCCCCCACTCCCCGGAATATAACGAACATTGACTCGTTCAACAAAAACAACACGCTGCACACCGGCAGAGCGACGTTAACCGATGGAGCCCCGCTTCAGTGGGACGCCCCGGGGCGATCTGCCGCCGGTCTAATGGCCCAACAACAGCAGTTTCAGAGGGGTGGACGCTTTTTTTTGTGATGACACATCACCAGCGCGTGCCTTGTAAGCAAATAATACCTGGTCACAACAGCAGCTGGATTGATGGAAGCAGGGCCTGCCGGTGTCCCTCTCAACCACCATTATAATTGACTGCCTACGACCAGGCCATCTATCTACCGGTGTCTAGTCTCCGCGGGGGGGTACTTCTTCTCAAGTTTGGGGGATTGGACAAACCCCCTTTGCTCGTGTATAAGTGGTTAATGATGTACTTGATTCAATGCTCCCTCCTCGGGCAAGCGGGGCATTTCTTTTGTCTCTTCCCTTTCTGGTTTTGGCTGTGGAGTTTCAAAGTAAAAGTGTGGGGTTAAGAAGAAGGAAATTCATGCCGACGTTTATTTATTTTTATCATTCCGCCAAATGATCAACGGACTATATTTAAAAGGTAAAACCTAGCTGTGTGGCCACTCCAAGCACTTTGCAGGTAGTGACTCACATTCACCAACGGAGGGGCATTCGCCTAGTGAAGACATTCAAGGTAACAGCAGCTCATCAGGAGAAGCCGGGTTATCTATTGCCCAGTGGAAGGGGGTGGGGGTCAGGTGTTTAGGGGTCAAGAATACTTCCAGGCAACAACAACATTCAAGCAACACCCTAAAAAAGCTTCATGGGAACATCAATTGTACCAGAATATCTATTGTCCCAGCTAGCATTCAGAAATACCAGAACCAAAATATCCACAATGATATTTTTCTCAGTGTATTGGATCAATTTCACACCAGCTAGTGGTCTAGCTACTAGCTGAGCGGTCTGACAGTTTTGACACATTTGGCAGCAAGTAATTAAAACAAAATACACATTTTCATAGGAGACAAAGCATTTATAAAAATAGCTGTTTTGTGGGAGAGCAAATTGGTCAACGTGTCTTGATGCTGGATGATGAGTCACGCCCTTATTTAAAGTGGCTCATTTGTATTTAAGTGGCTTGAAACAGAACGAAACAATTAATATTCCTACTCAAAGTTCACACTTTATATATTGCAAAACTTTAAGGTTTTTCAAACAACAAAGTTTACATTTTATCAGGTATTTGTGATTTTCTCAAATTCCATAAAATGAATAGGGTGTTGGGGGAAATGTGTATCAGACCATATTGAATCGTTTTTGTTGTGGTCATTTTGAGCAGCAGTGCTACGAGAGGATTTCAACTAAAGGTTTTCGTGTTGTTGTTTTTCAGTTTTCTTGTTTAGTCTTTTTTCCTAACCGGCAACGACAGATAGCACATTGCACCTGGGGCACAGGCTTGATTTCTAAACATTAAACATGGATGTTTTTCCTTTCAGGAAGAGTCGCTGGTCTGTCTGGACAATAAATCACATGGATAATAGCATTTCAAGGTGCTTGAGTAAATGGAGTTGGATAGCGCAGGTGAAGGCGTGAGGTGACCTTATCAAACTGTGATGAACTGGAAATGGGAAACTGAAATCAAAATACCATCGCGGCGAGAGGCAGACAGGGCTCATCTGCTGTTCGTTTTGGCGGTTTCTTTCTTTTTCTATTTTGGAGGGCAATTTTTTTTTTCTTGTGCTGCGACTCAAGCCAGGAGAGAGAGGGAGAGAGAGAGAGAGAGAGAGAGAGAGAGAGAGAGAGAGAGAGAGAGAGAGAGAGAGAGAGAGAGGAGAGAGGGACAGAGAGAGAGGGACAGAGAGAGAGAGAGAGAGAGAGAGAGGGAGAGAGAGAGAGGGACAGAGAGAGAGAGAGAGAGAGGGACAGAGAGAGAGACAGAGAGAGAGGGACAGAGAGAGAGAGAGAGAGAGGAGAGAGAGAGAGAGAGAGAGAGAGAGAGAGAGAGAGAGAGAGAGAGAGAGAGAGAGAGAGAGAGGGGGGGCAGAGAGAGAGAGAGAGAGAGAGAGAGAGAGAGAGAGAGAGAGAGAGAGAGAGAGAGAGAGAGAGAGAGAGAGAAATGAATTGGCTTGTTCAAAAGTAGATTGTATGACACGGTTTTCACCAACTTGACAGGGCAGACTGTGATTGAGCTTCTTGGCTTTGTCTTCCCCACTGTTCTCTGCAAACATCACAAAGCGCACCAGAGAGTGTCACTCTGAGGCCCGATTAAACTTTGGAAGAAAGCAATTTCTTGCTGTCCTAACAACGACAATTAAAAACAAATGAGTTTTTTCTCTGCATTGTGCTTTGATGGGTGTCACACCCATAATATGCTGGTCTGGAAAAGGCCTATCCAACAGAGCATGACATCATGCCAACATATATGAAAGGAGACAGAGTAAGCTCCATCAAAGATGTGTGTAAGGACCAAGATTAGGAATTTCAAGAAGATATTTCAGAACTGAAATCCGAAACAGCATCAAATCGATTTAGAGGATAATTTGAACTTCTTTACCCCACACAAGAAATGTGGGTGTCATAGTTCTGACTACTTAGAATTCCCTAATATGTGAGATCAATCCTAGCCACTGCCGAGGGCATTGTTTCCAGGCCTGTGCAGGAATTGAACTGTGAGCGTATGTCAGTGTTCAGTCCGGCTAATCCACAAGTCACATCACGCTTCAGAAAGAGTGGACTTATGTTTTTTTTTTTGTGAGGGTCATTTGGTATTCCAGAGGTAACAAATAGCAATTTGTGATCTAATTGGGACTTAATAGTACCTGATCAGACACACAAACATGGAAAACCGCACACACACACAATCACACACACACAACACACACACACACACACACACACACACACACACACACACACACACACACACACACACACACACACACACACACACACACAAACACACACACACAAGCAAACACCAGTTTGCAACAGCTTATAGCGTACACACGTACTCACACCGTAGTACACACACCCCGGTGGTACACACACCGTAGCATATCTCCTCCTAAGACTCAAAGCATTAAAAAACTCATTTCGTCAAAGTCTCTGGGCAACAACTAAGGTCAGGACAAATTGAGAGTCTCGGCAGGAGTGAGTGAATTGTGAATTAGCCAGATGAATATCACCCGAGACAGTCGGAGTTCACAATTGGCTGGGGGGACCAATCAAACCCAGACGACAACAACTACCGCCCTCGGCCTCCATCCCTCCCTCCCTCCACCCCCACCCATCATCATATACCCATAAAGCCACACCTATGGACGCACGCTCGGACACGGGCACGGACACACACGCAGAGCACACGCACACACCCAGGCACACCAACCCACCCACCCATACAACACACACACACACACACACACACACACACACACACACACACACACACACACACACACACACACACACACACACGCAGACACGCACACACGCATACACACACGCACACACACACACACGCGCACACACACAACCACATAAAGTCCGTCACCCCACAGCGAGAAGACGGACTCATTCCAATTCCCGGTTGTATTATGTACAAAGGAATCAATTCGAAATGCATGTGTGTATCGTGGACTTCATCTAGCGGAACTCCTTGAGTGACAGCGGTTGTCCTTCCTTGATGAGGACGGAGGGAGAAAATTGCCTTACCCTGCAAAGGAGCAGAGATGGCGCTGGAGTTGGGGCGGGGACGTGCACTTAGTTGTCAGTGAAGGCAGAAAATTGTAGAAAGTTTAAGGTCTGTGTCAAGAAAAAGAAAGTTAGCGAAAGCGAGGGAATGGGAGAAAGTGAGAGGGAGACCGGTAAATGTTGTCAGCCTATCAGGTGCTTTGCAGTTGCCGCCACACACACACACACACACACACACACACACACACACACACACACACACACACACACACACACACGCACACACACACACACACACGCACACACACACACACGTCGGTAGGTCTGCTCCGTAAAACTCTAAGTACATTACTGTCTGTAGCATAGCTCTGCTGATTGATAGAGCTTTGGGAATTAGTGTGTCACGCTAAAAAGACATAGCGAGGTGCCAGGCTAATCAGCTAGGAAACATGCTCACCGCGCGTCTCAGCGGTTCAGCGGGCGCCGTGCGCTCCTCACGCATGCCAGTCCGCTGCCATGTCAGGATTCTGCAAAACAACCACTAATCTGCCTTAATAAAGCACTAGAGCTGTTTTCTACTTCAGGTAAAACCTCACTGTCAAAAATGCCCCCGAAAAATTAAAATTAAAAATGAAGTTAACATTAAAGGGTGTGTGGTGGGGTTGGGCAGGGGGGGGGGGGGAGAGATTTGCAGAGGGCTCCCCAGATGACCCGCAGAGACCTGCTGTACCCCTGGAGGAGAGACTGCTGCGGCCAGGAGAAGCAAACCGTCCCAGGGTCTCGGGGTCCAGCCATACCATGGAGTCCCAGCAGATGTCAGTGGTTGTCAATGTATTACACAGCCTCGCCAGCCTTCTTCCAACCACCAGAGACAACGTCCTCCACGCCTCACACAGACCAACATTAACCTTCATGTGCAGAGCAGTGGATGTGGTTTCACATCAGTATTTATGTCTCTCTCTCAGAGATAAGCATTTTCTAGATTGTCATCCTATGCAAAAGGGACTCAGGCTATTATGAATATTTTGATTAGTAACTTAATGAGTAGTTGAATGAGTTACTCCGGCATTTCTTCCAATGCTTCAAAAGTAATTAAAAGCCACTGCTCGCACACAGGCATGTGCAAACACACACACATACATTCTCACAAAGACATCCAACAACACTAACACACAGAACAGAACAGAAGGATTATCTTCGGTTTAATGATACCAAACAAATATTGTCACCGAATAAAGGAACCGTGCGTGTGTGCATTTATGTGTTCATCAGCCTCATCTTGTGTAAGTGCACAAATGTTCTATAGGGAAAGGCATTATTTTCTTTATTTTTTGAACGTCGGGTCATCAGCAGCTTATTTGAGGAGCTACAACAAGTTAGAGACAAAAGAGTATTGTCAAAACGATGGAAAAGCCTCCATTACTACGGAATCCTGCTCACAATGCAGGCGATCGCCAACACAAACCGTCAGCCAAGACAATCTCAGAGCACAAGGCCAAAGTTATATCAAACAACGCAGGGGGCCTCAAGGAGAGAGTTGTGTGTCAGGTAAACACCAAACAAAGATGGAGGAAGTGATGGCGAAACAAAAATAAATGGCCAATAAGGCATCAGGAGAAATCCAATAGCTGCAGCACGACCCAGAGCTGAAGGAAACACAAGCCTAGGGCGATAGACAAGAAAACCTGGTGAGACTATCAATAATTCTCCAGAGATAACCTGACAACCGACGCGAAGACAGAGCAAGAAAATCACTTGTATAAATCACTTTTTCCAAAACGAGGGGTTGTTTTTTCAACAAATCGTATCCCTCGTTTTACCCTAGTCGTGTTACGCTATAGGGTTATTCTTTGAAAAAGATCATTCATATGAGCTGTTGTTATCGGCCTCCCAAGGGAATAAATACCATCGTTGGGGTGTCTGGGTAGGAAATGATGCTGCTGCTACAATGGAAGTGATGCGTTTAGGAAGGAAATTATGAAAGTAAGCACACACCGCAGACGAGCAATTCTTCGTAAGATAATACAAAAAGAAATTGATATCGGATTGTAGGAAAAACAGGTCCAACTTAAGTTCCGATTAAATGATAACAGTGCTCTCTTGGGTCCAAATTAGATCATTATAGTACATACTGTACATTTCGTTACAGTACCATGATCTAACCAAAATAAATTACTATACATTCGTTCTTTCTGGTATACGGCTAGTTATCACTTCATTTTGACACATGCTTGCATTGGCATTAAACTGATTGGACTAATTGGACAAAGTATTTTGTCTGATTACAATGCTCCATGTACATCATTAGGCCCGGGCATCCGAGGATAAAGCCCTGAAGGTTTTTGAGCGTTGAACAACGGTTAATAATCTATTAATCTGATCCCATCATACATTTAAGCCCTCGAAAATAATAAGATATCTCTGATAATAACCCAAGAACGTTTGGTCCTCTCACTGTCGTTCAAGCAGCAATCTACTTGACACAACTTGGCATACACGCATTGTGGGAGAAAGAGAGAAAAATAACTTGATATTCTTAAACATACAACATAAATACATTAAACTGTTGAGTACATTAAATGGCTTAGTCTGATCCTCTAGCATGTCAGTAAATGTTAATGAAAGCAGTTGTGAAGTATTCTGCTTCCTCTCAACACTTGATCTAATTAGTAGCATTTACTGTATTATTTTCACAACATCTCATAATTAATCTTGAAAGTAAGCAAGTAAGCATTTTGAGACACACATTTTAATTCTTTAAACACAAAGACTGAATATCAATAAGGTGCAATAGTGCATTAAAAAGCATAAAAATAGAGCTGGTGCATATAAAAAATAAATTCCGGAGAAGGATCCCCCAGGACTCCCTTCGGAGGTCCGGGCTAAGCCCCGAATGGACTGAAATCCTAGCAACGCTCCTGCATTGAGCTATGGTCAACCAGGCGCCTATCCGCCATGTTTGTTGACATCGGTTGCTTTGCGCTGCTGTAGCGAAGCTCTACCCTGGTCAAAGCCCAGACACCCAGTTTTACACAGAGGCCTCAACAAAGATGTTCGAAAAATACCGCTTGACAGGGCCTTTAAGGGTGCACTCACACTAGGCCATCCGGCCGTGGCCGTGGCCGTTTTCACACCTAACCGTGCACAAATCTGCCAGTGTGAGTGTGGCAAGTCTGGCCAGGCCAGGCCAATTTGGCCACTTGGGAGAGGTGTGCTGCTACGGTACGAGCCACTACGGTACAGATGCTAATGAGCCGACACGCGCACACGCATGGCTACGCAACCTGAGCTGGATGACGTATAGTCCATGCGACGAACACGGACATAATAAAGGCGACGAGCCTTCTTTCCTATTAAACGGTAAACATATATCAAAATAAGCAACAGACTCAGCAAAGTGCGAACTGTGTTCTCTGTGTTGTTGTCCATTGTTGTTAAAACTCTGACTGGCGGCAGACTTTATTATGGTCCATGCAGCGGACGCTTGGTGATGACGTGTTACTTACGACGTGATGACGTATGTACAAGAGCCTACCGTGGCCAGGCCAGAGTTGCGACGGCCAACGGCCACGGCAAGATGGCCTAGTGTGAGTGCAGGCCAGAGAACGATGGGGCCATTTGAGCACGTTTAGGTGTGAAAACGGCCAACGGCCACGGCCAGATGGCCTAGTGTGAGTGCACCCTAAACTAGCGTTTTATAAACTTTCAGGAACTAAAAGGACAGGAGACAGACACAGGACATTCACACCCCCCAGTGGGCCACTTAGACGTGTTGCGTCCCGTCCCCTTGGCACACGGTACGAGGGAGCAGATTGGAGGAACCACGGGATTGTGATCACACCTGTTTGCACACCATCGCCATGGCTACCTACCTGCCATGGTAATGATGGCAAACACACCTCACTGGCACACCGCAGGCAGGCTGACCTTCAGTGGTCGGCGGAGGAAATGAGCGCCGTTTGAGTCCCACCATAGGGGAGGGATGGCGGGGAGTCTGAGCGTTACCTAGGAAGCTCAAGTACTAATTTACAGGAATGTAATTATTTTCAGGGTGGGGGAGGTGGCAGGTGGGGGAGAGGAGGGAGATAAAGGTAATTACCAGCCAGCCGTGAAAGTGATGTGTAGGAGATGTTCATTAGCACGGCATCTGTGAGATGGAGCACTCTTTTCTGCACTGTCTACTCCGTCTTTAGGGCCAAAGGATATTCTGATCGAGAGTATATATATTATTGACACTAGCTGCAGTTCACAGCTAGGTGAATTCATGTGTTAATTGAGATGCAACATCTGGTGCAAAGCCGTGTGGAGTTTGATGAAAAGAAAGAAGAAAGAAAGATGGGAAGAAAAGAAAGATTCATGATCCACAAAATCATGAAAGAAAGATGATGTTTGCCGTCGGCTTCTCAGTTAGGATTAAGGCTGGCCCCGAACACATAATTTACAGCTTTGGATATTTGCTTATTTGCTTGACCACTACCTCAAAATTGTGATTTCATCAACTGATCACGTATAAATGACGTCAAGCTTTCAGATCCACCCATTGGTCCGAGAACGACTAGGTTATGGCAGAGCTTCATGGAGCCTGAAAGCCTCAGATGACACACTGCTTGCATAGTATTACTTTCGGCCTTCTTCGAATTATCACAAAGCAAAAAGGATGTTTGAAATTTTTTGAACATTCAACGATTTGATGAAATGGTGTAGTACCCGAATACAAAACGTTCCAAGGATAATTCATTCTTAGTAACATATTTGGCCAGGTCATTTGAGGATAGCTAATGTTACAGCATTTAGTGAGGGATGTCTCGCGCCCTTGGGGTGTGTGTGCGTGTGTGTATGTGTGTGTGTGTGTGTGTGTGTGTGTGTGTGTGTGTGTGTGTGTGTGTGTGTGTGTGTGTGTGTGTGTGTGTGTGTGTGTGTGTGTGTGTGTGTGTGATAGGTAGTGGGGGTTGGGTTGGGTTGGATAAGGTTTGGAATAAAGATACAGGCTTACATGTATATGTGACAGTGATGGTAAACATGACTATGATTAAGAAGAAAATTATGCCTTTTTCTTATCAATATAATTGTTATGGTCATCCTATATTAGTTGGATTGAATTGAGTACATTCCAAAATGTACAACTATTCTCATAAGATTTAGTTTTTGTTCATGGGTGTCTTTTGTTTATGTCCATCATTTTAATAATTTAGTTTGTTTTATGTTGTATACCATTTCTTTGATTTGTGAGTAAAAGAATAAAAATAAGAAATACCAAAAATATAGTTTCAGGGATTTAAAGTATATCTTATGTAGGTGTGCACCAGGGATGCTTTTGGAATTGAAACCTTCCAGAGACACATTATTATCAACGTATACCATATCAATACTTTAAATACTTTCCCAAATAATCAGTCCACACCAAACACGTTCAGGGAGATCTCTTAAGATGAACGTTGAACCAGGTGGTGGGTATTAGCTCACATCATAGACACCACCTGTGTCATAACAGCTGCAACACACTGATTGGGGAGCCAGAGTAATACCCTAAATAAAAATTAGGAAACCCTGCAATTCATCTGCACTCTGGCATGCAAATTTCAGCAGAAGCCTTTTCTCCCGTTTGCTGTGGCACGGAGAAGCAATCGGAAGCCGCAACCTACGCCAGTTCTGCTTTCTGATTGCTGATGGACTCTTGATTTCACTTGTGATTAGAGAAGCTGACAGATTCTCCCTTCAAAGGGCATGTTTACGGAAAGTGAGAGCCCATGCTCAAATCTAAATCTGGGTGCGGTTCACAAACTCTGCAAACGAGTTTGTGTTGGCTTGCTGTTGGTGTGTAATATACACAATATAGAAAAAGAAGATAAGGTGGCCCGGTTTCAATATTGCAAGGTTTTTGGGTTTGCCTGGATCAGGCAGGATTCATGAAATTAAACTAAGGCAATGTGAAAAAACATTGACTTTACTTCATAAACAGGCCACTGAGAAAACCTTTGTTTACTGACGTTGCCAGATTGGCCTTTTATGCAGTGCCTTTTGTAGATGAAGGGCTATGAGGAAAAATCTGAAATATTTGAAATTACGAGTCACTTTAACCGCACACGTGCGTTAAAAATTATAATTGATGAGTCTTTTTTCCACAGAATGTTTTGCTATTAATGTTCATCATTGTCTCATTGCAACA
Source organism: Gadus morhua (assembly GCF_902167405.1). Taxonomy (NCBI): domain Eukaryota; kingdom Metazoa; phylum Chordata; class Actinopteri; order Gadiformes; family Gadidae; genus Gadus; species Gadus morhua. The sequence continues at coordinate 21,023,393 of NC_044054.1, read as the reverse complement.
TCTTTTATCATAACATTCTGTTAAATTATATTCCAAATGTGAGTTACAATAATTATATTTGTCTGACATCCCAGAAAAATGACAGCCACTAACACCAGCTACTATCAAAGTTTAGAACTGTGTTGACACATTCCCCACATGAACTATAAATAAACACAGTCCGAGTCCCATCATGGTGCACTAAAAGGCTCTCTGGAATTATCAAAGGAATAGCATTCTCATAGTATAGTTCTGAAGGCAATAATGATTGACTGGTTTATAAATTAGCTTTGAGCATATACATTATTCGGCTTATCCCTGAAGACCTAATTATTCCGGATAGACTAACCAATGAAAAGAGATGAGGCAGTGGATTTTGCAGAATTATCACTAATAAAGGACGCCGGTGTAATATGTTGACATTTTAGTTTACATAACTCATCAACATGATTTCCATGTTGAAGAAGCGAAATGCCAGAGTAGAAATTTTTATTATGGAGCCGACATCCATAGAAAAAATCTAAGATAGAATGGATATCAAAATAAATAGACTACTACATGAAGTATTGACATTCTCCCCCATCTTTAAAAAAGCAAAAACACCTCAGATGTGGTTCTCAGGGTCAATTGAATATGGTATTGGGTGTATGAAATAGAAATAAGTTGCAATTGCAGAATTATCTTGCACTATTTAGAATTTATTTATTGTAAATATTACTTATTTTACCAAATTTTATCCTTTTGTACTTATTGTACTGTGGATCAGTGACAGTAATTAATAGGATTCCCAGCCAAGCGATGACCTGCTACTTAATGCACAAGGGGCGGGCCAAGGGACACAGCTTTTACCTGGCACCTCTCAGCCAATTGGCTGGATTGTAATAGTTTATGATTGGATTTGATGCTCTGATGATCATGAACCATAAGTGTGTTAAGTAAGTAGTCTGGAACCTGATCAGGGAACCATTGCTGTGTAAACAACCTTAGAAATAATTAGTGGAGCACAGTTAGCTCCATTAAAGAACCAACTGGAACAGGGTTGTACACCTGCTACCCTTTTGGGACCACAGGAGCATTGGGATATTAGTTATTATGTTAGTAGTAATGTTTTTTGGGTCGTTCATTAAACATGAAATGATTTGTCATTATGGCAAAACATAGCTGGGTTTGAAACTGCCCACAGCGTTTCTCACGCGAGGCAGTTGCAAAACAAAGTTGAAATTTTGATTTAGTATTTTACAGCCCAAAAAATCTTGAGTCCCCTCAATATGGCGGCGTATTCCCAATTAAAAATCCCATGATGCATTCTGGTGAACAAGCACTGTACGAATGGCGGTTACCATAGCGCCATAGTAGAACATACTGAACTGGCAGCTTTCATTGATTCTGGCATCCTTAGTTTCACACTGTCTCTCAGAGGCATTAGTAAAACCTTATATTTTTCAGTGGTCCGAGAATTAGGCCAATACGTCTGATAAAACCCTTATGGCGTAGCCTAACGTCAAACTGTATTTTTCTCAGACCGCCCTTCCATTCTTTGACCTACTTTGGCGAGAAGAAGATGTGGGCTTAAGCTTGGGCTAGTTAATTGGTACAGAAGATTCCATTCCCTGAGCCTTTTATACCCTGTGTGTGTTGGCATTCCAGGCTTGTGTTCCGTTTTCTGACGTCCAGACAGACAGAAGGACGGACAGACTGAAAGACGCACAGACAGATTACAGATTTGAAATGCTTTAATGTAACTCACAAATCACAAAATTTTTCGATTGGAATTCAAAATATGCTAAAATATATAGACACAGCCACTTCACACACACAAACTCACACAGACACACACAAGTCTTAATGACCCCATTTCTATAGGCTACTGAAAAACGAACTGGCAGAAGTAGCTGCTGATTCATACTCACTAGTTCCATACCGTTGTGGCCAGTACGAGCTATTAAACCTTATGGCCTAAATGCCCACTGGCTTTTTGCTTCCCATCTGCCCTCTGGGCACGACATTTTAGATATTGTTCTGATAATGTCCTCAGGTCATGTAAAACCAAACAATATCTTATCAACATAAATATAGGCCTTCATGACGCTGATGGCTAACATTGTGGCTCTATTTCCATTTGGACTATTATTACTAAGGTCACCCTTATTTTCCTGTTGCTTAATACGCTTGTTTCGCCTCCTTGTTTTGATCAAGTTAAACTATAGTGAATTGGCCGACCTTGCAGGTTTTTTTTCTTCTTCTCCTGGCCCCTATTGAAGTTCTTTCCTCCTGGCTTTGAAGAAGTAAACATTCCTGGCCCAGTCGAGGCTGGGTATCATCTGAACGGGTTCCTGTGAAGCGCTTTTATCTATAATTGTGAAAAAGGCCAACAGAACGGCTCCCACCGCTATCATCCGACCAAAGAGAGAGTGGGATGGAAAGAGAGTGAATGTTGTTAAGTGTGACCACACACTTCTACACACACTACTTCACATGCCCAGGTGAACCTTTGCATGCGTGTCACTCTAATTATAGATTTTTTTTTTTTTTCTCTTTCTCTGTTGGTGGCATGAAACAGTTTTTTGAATCACCATAGCGCCAGCAATTCACTACCCACCCTGGGTCAACAAGAAAAAAATGCTGCGCGTGCATGTGTATGTACGTTTGTTTGTGTGTGTCTGTGTACACGTGTGTGTGTGTGTGTGTGTGTGTGTGTGTGTGTGTGTGTGTGTGTGTGTGTGTGTGTGTGTGTGTGTGTGTGTGTGTGTGCAAGTGTGTGTGTGTTTGTCTGTGTGTGTGTGTGTGTGTGTGTACATACGTGTGTGCGTGTGTACATATGTGTGTGTGTGTATGTATGTGAGCTAGTGAGCCATGAGGGTGGCTGTAGGGGGTCCTTAGAGGAATCCTGAGGATGAAACGCTCATAGATGATGTTTCACCACAATCAGTACATTGTACTGAGGTCTACCGCCGGTTTAAGGCCCGCCTCCTAATAGGTCCTCCCCCAGACTGACATTATATTTCTTCAAAAGGCGTTAAAAGCCACTTTAGCCCGAGCCCGCTCAACTGTTCAGAAATATAAATGAAAGTGTAAGCCCCTAGTTCATATTGCTGCCGGTATATGCAATTCGGTGCATGTTGCACTTGCTTGCCTCTTTTCTGCGTAAATTAATATTCTCCTGCGGAAGGCCCTTTTTTCCATTATAGACGAGAGGTTTGTTCCTTGGCTGGGGGAGTTTTAAATGTATTAACAGGGATAGGTCCTCCCTAAAGAAAATTAGGAGTAAAATGAGAATGTGCACCACAAGCAAGCAGGTGACATTAACAATTTCTTCATGTTTCGCTATCTTGCACTATTTTTGCAAAAAAATAATAAAAAAATGAAATAATACGAACATGGCCGACTATATCTCTTAAATACATTTTGGAAGATACGCCAAGCCTAAGCTATCTGCCAGGGTGAGAAACCCTAATGGCAAAAGTCACAAAACCACTTTGCTTCTCACTTTGACTCTCAGCTGCAGGCTTTTAGAGTATTACGCACATTACTGCAAAGATTGGCTCTGTAGTGAAATAAATAGAAATGAGCATTGCCATTTGTATCACTTTTATCTAACTATCTTGGAACATTACCAACACTCGACTTTACAGAACTATTTGCATTCCCTAACCTTGTTTCAACAGATTTGTACCTCGTCCAATTGTGGCTCTCTGGGCCATCCATTCAGTGTTCAAACCACAAGGGGTTAGCCCACAAGGATCCTAGAAGTGATGAGTGTGTCCCATCAGTCTGCCACAAACAGCAGTCGTAACACTCTTCCTGTTGTCCAGTGTCTAATCCCATCTCCCTTCACAAAGACTTTTCTATGGATCGTTACTTATTCCAACAAGCATAAACTTCAGTTGACAAAACCGGAGGGTGGGGGGACAATGTGTCGTGAAGGGACGACTATCGATGATTATTCAATGATTATTCATGATTAGGATCCTGATGACATTACTTTTTCGTGTTGATGATTTATTGGTCTTTTTATTGGACTCACTTAAACGTAGCTGCGTGATAGCAATTGATTCTGCACACTGTTAGAGATAGACAAGAAGTGCTTATTGCCAGGAATTGGCATTAGTGTCATGAAAGGGAAGGAGGTTTTAACAAATATATAATCTATAAATTTGCAGCTTGAAATGCCACTCTCCTTGCATAACAACTCTATCAGGTTGTTGGATTTGATTTTGCCTTCGCCAAAAGTCCTCACTTTCACACACTTGCTTGCTGTGAAACTTCATGCTGACAAGATATACTAAGTCAACAGGAATTCAAATAAGTGGAAATGATTGGTTTAACAGGACATTAATTCGCGCCTTATCCTGAAGACATTTATCAAGAGGGAGAAAGAGAGAGAGTGAGAAAAGAGTGAGCAAGCCACCATGGGCTATTATGTGAAGAATGCTAACTTCAAACCACAGTGAAGGCAGGAACAGTTACCAATAACCCTGACTATTATCAAACTATTTAAATATTATATATATCTTGCAGTCTAATGACCTATAACATGCCAATACAAATCATAAGAAATAATAAAGCAATTATATTAAGAATAAATAAACCACTAACGTTCACTGACTTTATTAGCAGCCTACTAATCAGTCTTTGGCTGTAAAGGACTGACCACTGAACCTCTAATCTCTCCTGATTTAGAACTCTCAGAAACGGGAACACGCGTGTTTGTGTGCGTGTTTGTGTGATTGCACAGTGTGTGTGTGTGTGTGTGTGTGTGTGTGTGTGTGTGTGTGTGTGTGCGTGTGTGTGTGTGTGTGTGTGTGTGTGTGTGTGTGTGTGTGTGTGTGTGTGTGTGTGTGTGTGTGTGCGTGTGTGTGTGTGCGTGTGTGTGTGTGTTTGTGCAGTATGCATGTGTGTGTGTGTGCAAAGCCGTATGCGTGTGTTTGCAGGACCTGCAGCACACGCCGGTGCTCTGGTCTTTCCTGTCTTAATTAGAAGCTGTAATCAGCCGACCCTGCAGGGAGACCCCTCCTCTCCAAAGGGCGAGAGAACCCCGCCACCACCTGCACCACCACCCCCACCCCCACCCCCATCATCAACCGGCCCTCCTGTGCAGGCACCTGGAAGCCATCTGTAACTCTCTCTCTCTTGCTCCCTCACTCTCTTGTTTGCGGTCTTCACTTGGAGGCGTGCGCACATGTACACACACACACACACACACACACACACACACACAAACACACACACACACACACACACACACACACACACACACACTATGATTAAAGTAGAACCATTTGTAATAGTCCGGCAACATCAAAGGTACATCACATCCACTGAGTATTATAGTGCATTCACTTGAAACTATCTCCAACACATCAACTGTGTGAGGCGCAATGGCACCGGTGGGTTCATTACACCGTCGCACTATTGTCAATGTTCCCCCCCCGCCCCCCGCCGCCCCCCCGCCTCTCCTTCATCTTGATACTCCTCCATCGCGGGCGTGCCGTATCAAACGCGGATCTCTTCTCAGGCAACACAATGGAGCGCCGAGCAAACCACACCGGACATTGGATTAAAAACGTTGTTGTTGTCGTCGTTGTTGTTGGCGGGGTTTTTTGGTTTTGTGGGGCAGGCCATTTAGGGGGGCCCCTAAAGGAGGAAATTACACAGAGGGGGATATAGGATGGGATGATTGCAGCTTCCATAATGACATTTGTGGGAAGATCTGGAGCTCCAGGGACTCTGTACAAATAAGTGGTATTGTCTTCTATCGGCTTTTGTCGCCTTTTTTGAAAGAGGAGATAACAGTGAGATGGTTTCCCTAGCCTCTTCTTAGGTTTGAGGGAGGAAAAAAAAAACGTGAATGGGGTGGGCGGCTTAAGGAAGAAGTCTTGGTTGGCAGATAGGGGGTATAACAGCAATGACAGGTAATAAGACAACAGGTCATTTTAGAGCAGGTGTGAGGGGTGGGGCATCTTACTCAAGGACCCCCAAGGGTAGGCTGGGGGTCAGACACAGTACCTTGTGGCTGTCTGGGTGACCAACTTTCACCGCTACGCCCTCCTGCCCTTGCTACACCGCTACAACACAACATCCTCATTCAAATGAGGTGGACAAAACTGACTGTTTGCTCCGAACATCCAAAGCAATAACAGCCTGGAAATCCAATGCATTGTAGCCTCAAGGAAAAATGCTTTTTTTAAAACACAAGGAAGGCGGAACGATACAGGGTCAGTGCAATACCCACTTTATTGTTTAAGCTGTCCTCAAATTAAGTGAGCTGTTTCACAGCAGCCACAGACGGCTCCTTTCACTTCATTGTCAAAGTGAAAAAACTGGAACAAAGCCACGACTTCTCTGCTTCAACGACATGAAAAATGAACATAGCATTATAGAAATTGCAACAAGAGAGACCTGTAGCGCCGGGGAACAGAAGTAGATCAGTCGCATGAGTCAAGAGTTCGGAGAGAAGACATCAATATGCGCGCAAACAGCCCGAAATACTCAAAGTCAAAGCACCCTGTGAGGTTTGACCTAACAGATCTTTGTGTCCTACTTGGGGATTTTGCCTGTCAGGCAAATTATAAAAACAAAGTATTTGCAGTGTAGCCTTGGCAAGATATTATGTTATATTTGAGTCCTGCCAAAACATTTGCACTTTCAAAGATTGTGAACTTATACTTTCAGAAATGTATGGACGTGTGTGTGGTTAGAAACGCCAAGTCTTGCGTTTTATGTAAGAGATAATTATTTACTAATTGGGTCATTGAATTAAATCAAATGCACTTCCTTCCCTGGCCTCATTCATTGCACGTCTCGTTTGATCCGTTAGATTTTTCTTTCCTCCTGTTATCCGCGCATCTTTTCTTTTTTCTCAGTCCTCCATTTTAGTTAGTTATTTAGTTTATTAGTTGTCCCCTTAGGGAAATTATTTTTCACAGTTTCATTCCGTCATTTCTCCTTTTCATTGCTCGTCATAGGCACGTAAAGAACATACATAAAATACATTTATACATTTGATATTGATGACAACAGACATACATTGGGGTTTGGGTACTGTGTTCATTTAAAGAACAGTGCATGTCAAGCAGTGCTTATCAATGTGGATTGCCACTTTGTAGGGGGGGGAAATTATCCCACGACTGCATTAATCATATACGTTTTCATCTCTCGTCTCCAAAGTGAGGAACAAAATGGCTGTCCCCATGGTTCAATTCAGTTTTTCCCTCCTTTTCTAATGCCATGCCTGCGTCAATGAATGATTATATTTTGGTCTTCAGAGTGCAATATCCTATACCTTAGTCCTGAGAATTGGAAACGGCCGCATTCCATTTTATTTTTTTATGATTGCATGTTTGCATTTCAGGTTCATATTTTGCACAAACTCTCCCAGGATGCTCGGCTGTAGAAAAGCTGGGGTAAATTGGCGTGTGCGCTATGTGGCCGCGATATTTCTCTCCCTAGTTTAGCATATTTCTCTGCTATAAAATATGTTGCATAAACAACATGTGACAGGGCTGATTTCTGCAGAGTCCTATTACGCAATGTGAAATTGGTTTAATGTCCCATACTATTTTCAGCCATATCCCACCAGACCACACATAAAGTGCAGGCTTTCAGAAAACAGACAGACAGAAACACACACACATACATACCAACACTACATCCAAGTTACACCAGCTAAAGTTTGATGATTAATAATGATAACATATTAAAACTGATTTACCTTTCGACATGTTTGTCAATATGAAACAGTGACTGGAACCAGATTAGAATAATTACCTTTACAATCAATCAATAATCGAAATTTGAAAACGTCTTTCAACTATCAATATAAAAGTTCAAGTAATTCCAACCTTGACTACCAGGTCAGTTTTGAAAATTCTAATCGAGTGTAGTGTAGTAGGATATTGTACTTTAATCACACATTTGTTGGATATTCATTGATATTCAAAAGACCTGCTGAATTGAATAAAAGTGTTTTCAACATTAAAAAAAAAGAGCATTAAACCCTTCTGCATGCGGCTTTGCTTTAAAAAAGTGAAGTCCAAAAAAAGATGGATGCGTATTATACCACGCTGGCTGCCCTGAAGTTTAAAGTCATGCATCGATGGAGCCCCATAGGGTGTGACATCTCCCACTTACCCACCGGCGAATCCCTGCTCACCACTCACAGCGTTCGCCATGGCTCTGTTCCAACTCTGAGCAGTTGCTTCTCAGCGTGTAGCCTGACCCTGACTTTCCTTCATGCACAAACTCATACACATTGCAGCCCTCTCCCCTTCATTTCCTCTGGGAACCAGCTTGAATCGCCCAAAAGCCTAGCATTTTTATGAGAAGGTCGCACTGGACAGTGTTGTATGGGAGCATCTGCCAAACATTCCGTCATCGCTGGTGTTAACGTTTGTGCTTCAACACGGTGAGGCTGGTATAGTACGATCAGTCATTCAGAAGGTCAAGCAACTGACAGCCACTGTAATACATGATTTACAATACACAGTGTTCCTTCACAGTGCGACACAAAATATGGATATTTATACAAAAACTTTTCATTTAAAGAAATGTTGTTGTTGCCCCCCCCCCCCCCCCCCCCCTAAGACATAATTTTCTCATTATCTGAGGATAAGAATGTTTTTTTTTTTTGTGAGCCAACAAGGTAAATTGCTTTTTAAATCATTCACTGGGATCTAATTATTCTATGAATCAATAGTAAGAAACAAACAAGTATATTGTTTGCCACTCGCCATTCTCACTTCTCCCTTTAATCCATCAAATCGGAGGCAAAATGGCGGCAAAACATGTTCTTGCGATAATTCTAATAACAAATCAAACAATTATAAAAGATAAGTAACACCTCAACAATCAAATCAATATTGCTTGTGAGCTTAAGCCTATTACAGCAACCTCAGAAGTTTGCCAACAAAACATACATTTTCTGTATACCATGCATCTCTCCCCTGTGTCATCCTTTCTTCTCTTTCAACACCTGTATCCCCCTACCACCCGAAGACGTGCGCTCATTCCCGTCTCATTAAAGTTCAGCGTGTCAGGAAATGATGGACACACGTGACGTTGCGCTCTGTCACCTTCAAAGCCATTAAACCTGACAAGGAGAGCTTACAGGGAAACTATTGCTAGACCAGAACCACAGGCGCCCCACCCCCAGGCACAGGTGTTTCAGAGCCTGGGGCCAAGCAGAGAGAAAGCTCTCTGCTCTTGTGGAGGAAGCAGACATGATTAATGGATCATGGACAGAGCGGACACGTGTGACAGGCCAGGTTGACAGTTGATGACTCGCTTTCCAACCTGTCAGTCTCGGGCAGAAAGGACCTGCGACATCAGACAAGGGCAGTGCATGTCCAATCCCTCCGGACTGATGCTAATGTGTCGTCGAACTAGACGGACAGCCCATAACCTGACAGATTGGGGGTTCCACATCCGTTAAGGAGGTAGTTAGGAGCCTGGACCCGGGGTGCGGTCGTTACGGGTGACATTGGCACAACAAACAAAACAGAAAACTTTAGTGCAGGTTTCGCATAAAAGCAAACGTTATAATTCCCTTCCATACCCTCTAACGTAGGGTAAAAAATAACAATAATTTTTTGTCAATTGCTATTTTAATCCACTCGTTTTCAATAAAGAATGTCAAAGAAAATAACTTGCCTACCAACCACCGACAATCATGACTGCTCTGAGGGAATTATGACAGTAAACAACATCATAACCCCTTTCTGTGAATGAGATACTGTATGTGTCAGTGCATGAATATATGCCTTTGTGTAGAAGCACACATATATATATATATATATATATATATATATGTGTTTATATAAATGTACTTTTTTATAATGTCCCTGCTTCTATATATATATATATATATATATATATATATATATATATACATGCAGCACAGGTGCTTGTTCTCTTTATACACACACTATCATTACCATTTCAAAATCCACAGAGTGCAGCAAGTCTACCTCTCTGTCTGCCTCTCTCTCCCTCCCTCCCTCCCTCCCTCCCTCCCTCCCTCCCTCCCTCGCTCTCTGTCTCCCCAGCATGTCCCTGTGCCTGACAAGTGTGAAATCGGTAATAAATGGGAGAAAGAAGCGTCCGCATTTCCATTTGCAGTCCTTGCTAATAAAATAACAGTCATTGGGGGGGGGGGGGGGGGGGAGGTGGCAGGAAAGGACGTGTTGAGGAAAGTGCTGATGCCGTTGCATACTCGCAACACCTTAATTCACAGGAGTCACATCCCTTGATTTCATGTCCCAACGCCGATCCAGCTTCATCCGTCACCTCTCAGATGATCAAAATGCAGATATGAGGGGAAAAGCCTTTAAATCCCTGCATGAACCCCCCAAATCATCAATACGGATAAACGCCCAAATCCCTTCTTGTTTTGTCAAGTTCTATTATTTTGGCATAATCACTTGCACAGTCCCAACAGTAGGAAATGTAGGGAACTAGTAACAGAGATATGCACGGGCATTTCTCACGGGCATTTCCCCATTTGTCAGAATGCTCTGGGAGACGTCCCACATGCCTGGGTTCCAATGTCTCACAGTCATGAAAGGCGACAGCAGAAGTGAGAGCTGAGTAATGGGTGTCCTGCTATGCTTTTTGTGTTGTGGGCATAATTGGCAATGATGCGGCTCACCCCTTCATATTACTCCTGTTTCCCAATGGTGTTTCTCCCTAGCACAGCAGAAAACACGGAAATTACATTCAGGAATTCATCAAGGTTTTTGATTCCTCGACGGAAACGCAATGGGGAAATATTTCATGGCATGCAGACCGGAAAAACCGGAATTGGAAAAGCCGTACTTACGGACACATTTACCAAATTGCAAAACATCCATTCAGCGGTTTTCCAAACTATTTCTCCTCCTTTCAGAACACAAACACGCGGCCCCAACGTCTATTGCATCTTGTCACAAAGAACTACTTACACTTCAAAAGTAGTCATTTGCTACAAGAGGCAATTGAGGGCTTGGAAATGCAGTACTTATTTCACATCTTAACACTTAAAGACTTTTTGAACACTTTAGAAAATATCCATTGCTAGCTGCCTGTTGTAAAAAAAAAATCCACAACAGTTTTTTCTTCTATTCATTACACAAAGTTGAACAATGAAAACCAATCCCCTCAAATGTTATATTTTGGTGAAATTGATTGGACACATTTAGACAAAATGTGTCTAATATCAAAAATGATTTACATAGGCAACAAAGCAAGGCATACATTGCTAAATGTTTCATCAGTCATACAGCAGTGCACAGCTTCCCTATCAAAAAGTATTACTGAGTACTTCCTTCACCAAATCTCCATTTATGTTCATATTTCCGTTCAGAAGAACGATTAATGCTGTCTATGGTCTGACAATTCAATTCGTTGAGTTCAACAGCATACTGATCCTCCCCAGGAAAATAAAGAAATAAATGGAATCATTTACATATCACAGATATGCTTTCATCATCACTTTCCCTTTCAATGGTAACCAATTGCCTGTGTTGCATCACGTGGACCGCAATGACCGCAGAGTCCATCTTTTGTTTGCGTGTTTAAACAGGGGGAAAGTTGCACCGAAACAGAAATCTCATTATGGGTGATTAAGGATGACATGGCCCCGTCGTTCCACCTTCCGCGCTCTGGATCACATCCTGTCACATCTCATTATGTCATGTCACGACATGACGTGGGGGTGCGTCACCTATCCGGGGGAAACATACGACAGAGGGAGGGAAAAAGGTGTGTGCATTCTAGTGAATCCAATCCCCCGACGCAGTCTCATGAAACTAATCTTGTACGGAGCAGCACACCGTTCATTAGAGGTGGCTCTGTGCAGCATTGTGTTGCAACACGACGCGCACCCATCTATGATTCCATTATCGCTGATCAACTACAAAACATATCTAACAAGGATGACGCCTAATCCAGCAATCATACAATAGTAAATATATCACAATTATCCTAACACTTTATTAGAATCCGAATGTTAAAACACACACACACACACACACACACACACACACACACACACACACACACACACACACACACACACACACACACACACACACACACACACACACGAACAGAACAAGCATCACTGCTTCATGTTATGAACTCCAAACTGGGCAGCGTATGCCTCGAGTCTCATCCTCTCCCCAGCGTTACGCAACAATCTGATGCCTGGGGGGGGGGGGGGGGGGCGTCTGAGGTCACAGCAGAGGTTACAACGGAGCCCTGGTGATTGCGTGGCCCGTAACTCTGCGCGGCAGATCAACTGTTACTCTGTAACGTTGACCCCCCAGCCGCCCTGGGAGAATGTCCGCAGCAACAGCGGACACACGGTGAAAGGGGGGCAGGGTTCAGGGTTTTTGGAGTGGAGGTGGGAGTTGTGTTGGGGGGACGTGGTTTGGGGGGGGGGGGGGGGGGGGGGGGGTGGCTGGGGATGTGCTGAAAGCAATAGAAGCACCAAATGCGATGTGACAGCAGAGTGACGGCGCAGGGAGCGGCTGACAAGGCTAAAAGCAGAAGCTTTGTTTTGCCCTCCTGCAACATCACGCTGCACCACGCAGCCTGTGTTTTCTTCTGTGCGTCCGTCTACAACCCATCTCCATCTGTTCTCTAGTCTGAATCCAATCCATCGAGCTATCTAATCCGTCCATCCATCGATACCGTTTCTTTTACTGCCTCGATCCATCACATTGCGATCAAGCTATCTATATCATGTTGCTTTTCTAAATACTACAAACTAAACAAACAATCAATCAATTCAAAGTACTTTTATTTAGCATTTGCCCAGCTCTGACTGTCGTGTGCTGCTGTGACCTTGTCAGAGTGAAATGGGTGGAATGGAGAGCAAGCCTTTTCCATTGAGCTCAGAAGTTGTCTGTCTGCAGGCTTAAGATCCGGACGGCCCCATTGATGTAAACAGGGGGCTCGCTTAAAGTTGTTGTTTCATCAATAAATAATGACAGACAGGGGCTGATGGCCTCCGAGAGCATCTGATCAAACAGAGCGAGCTGTCCTGCTCTCCTACTACAAATACAGCCATATGCTGTGCACCATACACACACAAGCATGCACACAAACAAACAAAATGCTCTTGTCCACACGCCGTGCATGCACACACCCACAAATAAAAAAACATACACACCCACAGACTAAAAATTGTTGTTGTGTACATTCACACAGACACACAGACACAGACACAGACACACACACACACACACACACACACACACACACACACACACACACACACACACACACACACAAAAATAGAAAATGAGAAGTTATCCAACCCCTTTGACAATTTAAAGTTTGAAAAATGAGCAGTACGGTCCTGGAATACCATTACGGATCCTTCTGCCATTGGATTTATTGGATTTTCCCCAGCAATGTTTCACCGGCACTCAAGTCAGCCCTGCTTTTCAGGCATTAGCTGTTTACTCTAAAAAATAAATAAAAAAAGATGTATTCCTCTAATCTTTATTTAAAAGAGGCTAGCCTGGTTAAGCACCAAGAGCTGCTTTTCAGCAGAGCCCTGCTGTTCTATGCTACGCCGTGCATACAAACGCGCATGTATTTAGACCGCTACGACCTTTGCTTTCACCACCGAAAGACATAAAGACGGAGGCAAACGGCATGCTTATCCTGCCAAAATTTGATGTTGGTTCAGGGTAGAATGGGATATTTTATGCCCCCGACGGTGCGTCCAATATAATATCATTGGGGGTGGTTGTGTTTTATGTTGTCGTATAGAGCCATCTGCCTCAGAGCTCACTCACTATAATAAGGACTGAATGGCGTTTCGGTGTTTTCAGGGACATTAGGAAAACCAGCACTGCAACGTCCAACAATGACATGCTGGATGAAGGTAACCCGACCTAGTACCTTAAGTGAATCAATTGGAGTCAAGCCACAGAGCACAACACATATTAGTTTAATATTAATTATTTACTCATCAGATCCAACGAAACTAACAGCATGGAGGGGCTTCGTACTAAATAAACATAGCATCCTAGGCACATACCCTCCCCCCCAGTTAGTTGATAATTATGTTAATTCCTGTGCTGAGCCCATTTGACTAAACATTGTCTTGATGCTGCCTAATTTGTCCTACTCTTTTCCTAACTGACGTTTGGCCAGTGGAACCGAGCCCCGGAAAATGCTTCTCATGATGTTAACACAAAAGAAACAATGCAAAATGTTAATTTTAGTGGGGGCACACTTAAGACACTTTTGTCCAATGTCTTGCATATGATTACGTGCATAAATGTCATCACTGGCAGCCTGTGTTTTGCATTGTATTCTGTTGTGATTGGAGACTAGGGTGACCTATTTCACAGGAATAATAAAGTAATTCCTTGAAATATTCATAGGGATAATGGCTGGCGTGTGACGTGTGCAGTTCATTTGAAGAGGCTTAAAAACACAGAATATCTAGACTTCATGTTTCTTCTCCAATCCACATTTATTTTTGCAGTACAAGATCCAGTAAAACAAAACAGATGGCAATAAAATGTCCTAGGACATTTTAGGACGTGCTTTTCATTAAGACTAAAAAACACAGGAAATAACCAACAAAACTAAATAAGGGCAAAACGAGGCCATATCTGGAACATTGAGTCATAATGTTTCCTTGAAAAGTTAGTTTCGAGACACGATGTGTGAACAATACCATGTGAACAACTGGTCATTTGCTTTTTTAGTCCTCACATCTTTTTCCCCTTCAGTGAGGTGGATGTTCGTGACCTTTCCCCAGAATCCAAAACACAGCTGCACTCATAGTGAACCCCCCACCTCACCCACCAGCACACGCTGGGTTGCTTTATTTACTAGCCTTTACCTTCCACAATGTGTATGGAAATGAAATAAAGCTGAGCGCAGGTCGTTGGAAAACATATGACAGCTGACCTTTTCCGTATAGTTTAGTGTTTTAGATCCAGGATTGAGTGGTCCCTGAGTCGCCCTTCCCGTTACTGTACTTAAGCTCGTAATTCTTCCCTTTTAAAACACATTTTCTTCACCGTGTTATGATTTCTGTGGCCTTTACCTTTTGCTCTTACTCCTGTCATAATTCTGGGTTGAAGTTTAGGGGAGCAAAGGATTAGAGAATAAGTGTGAATCCATCTGAGGTTTTACAAAAAGTCACAAAAATGAGAAACGAGACGTCACACACACACACACACACACACACACACACACACACACACACACACACACACACACACACACACACACACACGCACACCAACACAACACAAAGGATAGCATCTATTTCTTAGAGACACGGTTGGTTCAAAAAAATCAATACTACAAACAGAATGTCGTAAACAGTTGTGAATAAGATAACGACTATGAATATGTGAGCAGGTAGGTAAGGAGAACAGTAAGATTCATAATTTATCATTCGTTCATAAAATTGGATACATAAAATAAAACATAATCTAAATCTTAATTCTCATTTAATCTATGCTGATACAATAGCGCTAAAAATAGCGGCTACTTCTCATGCAAAAACCAAAAACGACCAATGGCCCAGTCAGGCAGATATAACCAAGCGCTCAGGGCATTTCACAAAGTCACCCAGGGCTTTGCAGAGGGCACACAGTGGTGTCTGTTTTAGACCGAGTGGCAGTCTGAAGCCAGTGGGCAACATAGATAACTCCATCTGTCTGACACAGACGTGTAGCGTTGTATCCTGGCGGAGCGCTGGGCGGATCCCTCTGAAGCAGAGCATGCTGGGAGATTAAGGTATTTTGTCAGTAACCAGGAATGGCATTGTCATTTGACAATCATAACCACGCTTACACACACACGCAGACACACACACACACACACTACAAACAACCATATCATCTGTGAAATCATTAAAGATAACAGTGTATATCCTACTAAGATATGACAGCAAGATAGCGCATCTGTCCAAGTGACCCATAAAAGTCATATTTTGCTATTCCTGCTACCGGCTAAACGTTAATAGACTTTGCCGGAGAGATTGGGCAGTTTCAAGAAGAAGTCTAATCGTGTTTTTGAAAAGGCCAACTCTTGTTAACCTTGGGTTGAATCACATTTTGGAACATTTAAATGAGCAGGGGCACGTAATTCAATCGGGGACAACTTCGGGGTCTTTTGCATTGAATGGCTTTTGAAAAGTAAAAAGGCAAGGCTGTAAAGTGCCGTTGGAGACTCAAATTGGCTGCTGTCATGGCTGTCAGCCATTACCATTAGCCATTGCCAACAAGTAAGATGTGGTGTGAGTTTTTGAAGAAACCAAGAATATCTCCCTCAACGCTTTCATGAGCAGAAAGCATCATAACACCTGCCCATCTCCGAGGCAAGCACGGCACATACTTTAAATTCTTCCATAATATCAAAGATTATGAAGGGAAAGTTTGAAGTTACGAGGGCATAAAATATCCCATGGATGGCATTGAACATTGACTATTCAACATATAGTTCTGGTGCGACCTATATTTTCAAGCACTTACTATTAAGTGGTGTACTGGTATATTATCTTCAGGTAGGATATAAGTTCATGGCATTGGACCAAAGTCATTAGGCTGTATCCAATATGTCACAATACGGAACAGGAACGTTCAAAATACGATGACATGAAACACGTTTACACGCTGCACAAGGCGAGATGGCTTTCACATTTTCTAAATCAACATCGCTCTATAAATAATTTGAGGGTCTTTATGCCACTTCGACTAGACGGAACCCTAGCACCCATGTTATACATAATCTCCATCAAACCGTCTTCAGTTAAAAACTGGGATGCAGAACATGTTATTGCTGTCGGACCACTCCCCCCAATCTTCCCTAATCATATTCAATCCAGTGGGCCAGCATGGCTGCATCGTCTCTATAAATATAGGTGTTTGGGTGTGTTTGTGTCTGAGTGTTGTGTGAGGGGGGGGGGGGGGGGGGGGGGGGTGCAGTCACTCACCTGGAAGAGACCAGCGAGGCAGCAGAAATGCGGGCCGGTGGTGGAGCTAGACAACAGTGTTTGTCAGGTAACACCGAGGACATTCACAGAGGCATGGGGACGAGAAAATCGAAGTCTGTCAAATACCCTTTGTTGTTGGCTGAGCGCAGAAGAGGCTACCTCACTCCAAACAAATATTTGGATACTTTTCTTTCTTTTATCTTGTTAGCATGATTTCTGAAAGGCTCATCCTCTGCTTTTTTCCCATCTTCAAACCACTCGAGTAGAAAGCTTCACCACAGCATGGCACATTCTCTATTGCTATTCACAGATTTCAACCCCCCCACCCAGGCCCGCCCCCCTTATCTACGTAATGTGGTTATCGCACCCCCTTCATATTGACTGTGCTGCACCACTGCGCAGGCTAGCAGACAATGGAGCAAAAGGCTATATTTGTGAACCAGGTTCCTTGAAAATGTGACAAATTGAAGCAACAGGAGACAGTGAAGCATAATAGGCCTGGTGGTGCTAACTTAATGCGATGGAGCACACGCACTCCTAACAAGTGGACGGTAAAGGTAGAGCCAAGGACAAAAGGGAGCCTTATGTAGAATAGGAGATTGACCCAAACACGGCTGTCATGAATACTAAGCATCACATTGTGGAAGCAAAAAATATCCCAACTCATCTTGCCATTTCCATTAGGTTACATCAAAGAAACGTCATTTTTTATATTAGACTTCAACTTGCAAAAACCAGCAAACTTAACATTGAGATGAACAGCGAGATTTCTGTACATGTCAAGTTGAATATAACGGGGCATAGGACAAGATCAACTCATGACTCTGTTCATCTACTTAAGTAAGCTAGATCTCCCGTCCGATCCGGTTCAAATGAGGACCGATGGGATGAAATCCAAACAGAAGACGCACATCCACTGGGAGTGCCTCCTCCACTCTGCTGTACTTTCCATTCATGTACCTCACGGTGATGCGAACAGGAAAGCATACACACGTCTCCAAGGGACGACCCGCCAACGAATGCATTCAATTCGGAATGTAAAAAAAACCAGAATCCACCCCCGGTCCTACGAGAATAACGGGAGGTTTGTATGCGAAGGGAGGGGTTGGGGAAGGGGGGAACGCGGCAGCGGCAGCCATGGTACGACAGCGCAACAACGAATGCCGACTTTAAAACCCAATCAGACCCCTTGTCTTCTAATCCCTTTCCCTGCCCCTCGGTACCCTCTCACAGTCCGATGCCTCAGCAATCCATTGCTCATTCAGCGTAGGATCCGCCTGGTCCACCGGCTATTCTTGTGCTGACATTCAGTGTATTCTCGGAAGACAGTGCTGCGGAGGCCAACGGTCACACTCGGAGCGAATGCAGAACGCAACGAAGGGCGGAGGGCTGCTGCCACGGGCCAGTGGAGGGAGGGAGTGCAGGATTAAAAAAAGAAAGCATTTCAAAACTCTTACACTGAATATGAGGGTTGATTGTGTGTTGGGGTTGGGGGGACGGTTTCGTTACAATGAGCGCCTGTGTCATGCTATTGTGGCCCCGGTGCTCCGCATGGACACTATCGCAGTGTTTTTAACGGACAAAGAGGACCGAATAAGTGAGTCGTTCACAAATGTTTGGTTTGACTGGTTTTTGTTTGTGTTCTTTGTGTTCTGCTGGTCATTCAATTCGAGTCAAATAACTTTGTTTTGTTCCATTAAGATCTCTTGCATGGTCCGGGATTCCAGGGCATTAGGAAATGAGTACAATAGAGCCTGTTCACTGAGGCGCCAGCGCAGGACATTGTACAAGTACAAGACACATGGATGCTCAGAGTAGTCGACTTTTGAAACTCTAGCGATTCGCAGAAAGAATATTAACTAGTGTAGCATTGGAAAATTGTGCTACTTCAATAGAACTTCTAAATTTAACATCTTCTCACTGGAAAATTCCACCTGTGCCGAAAAGAAAATGATGTATGCATGATTGTTTTGCTACCGCATCTAAGGAACGCTGACATTTCGGAGATAGGGCTCACCCCATTATATATTTCCCTGCTTTGGGGGTGGAGGCGGGGGGGGGGGGGGGGGGGGGGGGGGGGGGGGGGGGGGGGAGAGATACAGTGAAGAGATCCGATATCCAACTCATATTTCTCGAGTTTGGAGGTCTGTTGTGTGAGATTAGTTCCATGAAGGAGCGTCGTGTGGTAGTGGTCTTGAGTGATGGGACCCCCAGGAAAGGCGACAAGGCAATAATATGTCACACTTTCCCTTTCAAGCATCTGCCCCGCCAGCTGTGACCAATTTGTAGCCATAAATCATATTATAATGCAAGAAACGCCCGCGTTTAACGCATAAATAATACATTCATATTATCGCACAAAGTGAACCTCTATTACAACAGCTGCTAGCATTTCCCTCTAGGACAGTGGGTTAGCATGACACACAATTACTTTGGATTAAGCAACGTGCGACATGACGCTGATATTAATTAGAAGCGGACGGAAGCGGATAATCACCGGCTCAGAACAGCAGGGAGCTCCATTTTCACAACCAATTTGATTCGCTGATAATTGCAATTTATCATTTTGAGTCTGGGTAAATCGATATGCCGCACTGGCCCGGGACGGTGAGTGTAAAGATGGCTTCGGGGCGTGTCATTATGATAAATGGTTCAATCAGCCTCATCTGGGGAGACCTTACTCAAACGGCTCTCATGCGGATTGAAATTCCTTTTTTATTTCTTACTTGAAGGAGTTTATGGCCAGAACTTTATGTCCTCTTGCTCTCAGATTGATAAACTTATTGTCTCCGGGGTTAGAATCGAGTAGTGGTAAGACTCAGAGGGTGTGACTGCAGATGCTAACCCGCTAGGCGCTATTACCGCTGATGTGGCTGGTGTGAACCAATACCATTTGTTCAGCCAATCTCTTGCTAGCTTCTACCTACAGCTCCATCGTCAAGGCATTTCATTTGTTTTATTTGAGCTAGTCTGACTCGAGCTAGAAGGGCTGACTAAAAAACTTTTCCCCGTTTCTCATTCATGCATTTGTCATCCGTTGCGGAGGCTACATTTGTCTGAATTTAAAAACCCTGCCGTCAGTCCGTGGGAAACCACTCACTTCCCACAGCAGTCAAACTGGTAACATGTTCAACATTAGATCATATAAATAAGTAAAGATAAGTGGTCCACTAAATTTCTTTGTTCCCCTAAAAGAACTTGACAAAATCTGCACAAATGTGTAGCAGTACCATTTTGAGCAAGGCCTACAAGCACTAGTGTAGTCAGTGGCAACTGCCAGGAACAGAAGGTGGCGGTGAGCAGGGGCCAGTTCCCAGGTGTGTACCCAGTATAAACCCGAGGCACGACCGGTACCAAGAACATAGATGCATACTCAGCCCGAATAATTCCCCAGATTATTTAAAGAGGCAGCAAAAAAAGAGAAGAGAAATAAGGAACAAAATGTTAGAGGAGGATTTTCTGTGTCTGCCTATCTCGACGGGAAACCGCATTAAAATTGTAAATGATACTGCCTTTTCTTCAGACTAAAACGAATACGATACAGAAGACATTCTAGTTCTTCCCCGTAACACTGATAGAGAAACACGTTAAATGAGTAAGGCGGGCAGGTGTCATTACAAGCCCACTGGAATGTTCTGAAAAACAAAAAAGGTAAGGTATTATCTATTAAGGTATAAAAAAAAGTAATTTCACATATCCTCCAAATGTTATTGGATTGGCAGCACCTTCTGAATTGCAACTTCTGGTGTCATCGCCCTCTAACAGAGTGTGAATTGCTTCCCCCCCCCAGGCTCTGATGGAGGGGGGCGGGGGCAGATAGTCTGAGTCTAGTACTTAGTTCTGTGTTAGATCCACTGGTGAAGTGGATAAACAAGACAAGTGACAAAAAGCTAATCATCTCGAGCTGATTTAACAGTAATGAATTCTATCAGACCTCCATGCCCCAGTTAGTGCTCAACGCGGCACAGCCAATCTATCACAGGCTTTCATCACCCTTCTCTTATTCTCCGAGGGTGTTTCATGAAAAACTTAACCAAACCCATAAAAAACACCCCCCCAGAAAAATCGAAAAGATTTCTAACTGTGAAGTTGAATTAAAAATCTTCAAATGGAACCACAGGGTGAGCACTTTTTATCAAGCGCCTGTGATGTGTGCCTTATATACCAAGTTAACCGGGATCCCTTGCTGGCTGTCAAATCAACCTCAATTCAAGTATTGTAGTGCCACTGTATTTGATAAGAGTAAGTCATCCTTGTTCCATTCCCAGATGTAAAACCTCATTGGACTTGCCCAATGTTTTCCTCAGCGTTCACATCTGTGGCACTCTGTAATATGGTTCAATACTCTGAGGTTATATGGAAATATGTGCCCACACTGCAGTCACTGGTGAGGGGGCGAGGCAGAAGAAGCATCACTTTTGTACTTTATCTCAGAACCTCATACTGTCAACCACGCTTTTCTAAAATTTATCCTGTGAAGCAGTCACTCAAAATGAATCAAAAATAGCCAGCATTGCATCGACAAAAAAACATTGTCTCGCGTTTCTCCAAGCGGGTCCATGAAATCATCCTTGTTTTCTTCGAGGGGAGAGCGAATCCATTTCTGCCAGGATCACAACATGCACTTTCCCCCTCGCTCCATTGGGCAGCGCTCTCACATCGCTCACACGTGACTGCTCCCACTGTCACCAATATAAAACCTCAAGGTGTGCTCTCGTCAATAATATCGACAGGTCGTGTGTCTGCCGCTGCGAAGAGGCGGCGGCGCCTTCTCCTCGGAACGCCAACTCTGCCATCAGGAATAACCAGTTGGTTAATTATTTAAATGACACGGGGAAAAATGACGTGCTGTGATTGGAAATGCCACGGGGCTGTCGTTTGTTTGTAATTAACTTAAGTGCAGGGTTTGCTGGTTTTGCGCTCTGGGATTCGTGACGTGACTTCTCCGTGGCCACAGCATGGAGTTGGATGTGCCGGTGTGGTAACTTTTGCTCTGAATCCCCAGATGGAGAGGAGAAGAAACAGGAAGGAAACTAAAGCTAGAAAGCATTAAACCAACAGCGCTTGAAATCAAGGGATCTCCCTACTGCTCCAGAGTTACCATAGCAGGTGGCATCTGAAGAGAAGAGGGCATGAAAGACATAGAGAGAGAGTAGAGAGCGTGAGGGGGATAGGAAGACAGCATGAGGAATGACTGCAACGAGAGAGAGAGAGAGAGAGGGAGAGAGAGAGAGAGAGAGAGAGAGAGAGAGAGAGAGAGAGAGAGAGAGAGAGAGAGAGAGAGAGAGAGAGAGAGAGAGAGAGAGAGAGAGAGAGAGAGAGAGAGAGAGAGAGAGAGAGAGAGAGAGAGAGAGAGAGAGAGAGAGAGAGCGAGATGGAAAGACAGAGAGCGACAGAGAGAGAATGAGACATAGAGAGAGCGACAGAGAGAGTGAGACACACACAGAGAAGAGGGAATGAAAGACAGAGAGTGACAGAGAGAGAGAATGAGACATAGAGAGAGAGAGAGAGAGAGAGAGAGAGAGAGAGAGAGAGAGAGAGAGAGAGAGAGAGAGAGAGACCGGACAGAGAGGCAGAGAGAGAAGGAGAAGTGATTCTCTCCAAACACTGTTCGGTCTCCAGAGTGCAGTAAGTGAGATAGATGCAGAGGCAGCACACAAACACATAGACACACACATACACACACAAGCAAATAATAAAAGGGAAAAGTAGAAAAAAGAAGGTCTTACCTGGGAAAATAAGCATAGCAAACAGCCATGAAAGCGTAAAGAAACACACTGGCTTGTACATTCTTCCAAACTGTGTTCGCTCTGCTCCTGTTTGTTTGTATTTTACCCTGCTTTTTCTACCAACAGGAAAAAGCCTTCAGAATTCTACCCACAAAGAGCTGTCTTTGTCGCTGTCACTCTCTCCCTCTCTTCCTCTGCAAATGGCAGTTTCTTCTTTTTTTTTACTAGCTTCTCCTTCCTTCTAAGGATGGTTTAAATCCAGTGTAAGTTGTGGCAGCACACAGGCTGTGCTCCGCCAGCCAGTACTCTTGCTCAGTGACTCTGATACGCCAACAACCCGCAAGATTGGGGAGGGAAATAGGCGGGTTGACCCTCCTCCGCCCTGCTCTCATTGGCCGGGGAGCCTGCTCGTCGGTCCCTTCTCTCTGTACAGCTGCTTTGAATCCTGGACTGTGCTGTTTCTGCTTTTTTCCCCTCTGTGCCG
Organism: Gadus morhua; assembly: GCF_902167405.1. Classification (NCBI taxonomy): domain Eukaryota; kingdom Metazoa; phylum Chordata; class Actinopteri; order Gadiformes; family Gadidae; genus Gadus; species Gadus morhua. The sequence goes on along the minus strand of NC_044054.1, from coordinate 21,000,250 downwards.
TCTGACATAACTAGAGTAAGATGAAGTGGGCAGTGAAGGACACATATTCAACGTTATAAAGCACAAAACGGACCAGAGGGCATTTCTAAAAAAGGACATTTGTTGTTGCTGCATGCTGGTTGAAAACATGAATATGCATGCTTTCTTACTCACGTTTGCTGTACAATTGGTTCAGTGCACTATGACTATTGAGTCACATACTGTGACTTTTATCCAGTGTGATCTAGAAGCACTTGCCTTAAAAAGCAATCTGCACATCATCAGGACTTTAAGAAGGGACCCACTTGAATAATTGGTGTCCCCCTCAATGATTATTGTGTTTCTAACTATATTGACAAATAAGTAAATAATTAAAGCAGCTAGTCTGACAGCTGTTATAGCAAACAGGAATGTGTGTGTTTTCCCCCTTTGAAGCTGCAGGGCCCCTGCTGTGTGCATACTGAAGGTCTTCTATCATGTGGATAAATCATCACAAAGCCTTCTGTGCGAAACGGTTCACATGTCATTAAAGAACAGGTAGGGTTTAGGTATCTTGGTCGAGGAGTGGTGCAGACACTTAGGGATGGAGTCCATAACCTTTAGGCTTGGAGCTCATTTGTTGAACCCCCTATCCACTCCACTATCATGCCCCTGATATGTGTACCAAATATAAAAAGTATGTAAGTAGGACACTTCACATTAAACATTTGTATTATTGGATACAAACAATGAATAAATAAGAGCAAAGAGGCAGTAAACAAACAAAGCTGAAACGTAATAGCACTGAATCTGTGAAACTTTGAACACAGAAAAACTAAAGAGATTTCACCAAGATCAAGCAGCACTTAAGGGATTTTTTGGTAAGCTGCACAAAGGCTTAAGAGTATAATTACATGCAAAATTGTTTCGGATATAAGAATAACTTGTGGAAGCTTTGTTTAAGGGGCAACGCGTTGTTTTTTTTGTCTGCACACAAATTGTGACATTTCAGGTTAATAATTGGATGTGTGTACTCCAAAGGTTGTTTATTTAAATATTTTTAGAGAAATGAGAAGCTGAGAAAAACGGACTATTAGAACATTGAAGATTCAGTGAGGAATAAAATAAAATAAACCAGTCAGTAGAATACATCAGTTTTTATCAATTTGCCTAAAAAGCATGGCAGCCTTTGTACCAAAATAAATCTGACTTCAGTCACGCCACACTCTCCTAAATACATCGTCCTTAGCTGAATGGAAGCTGTGATTAATGTTCTGAGCTTGCACGCCACACCCGTGTTCACCCTGGTGTGACACTCTTGTTCAAAGGGTTGATTCCTGCAACCTGTCAAGCCAATGAGCAACGTGCAAAGCCGCCGCCGCTGCTCGTTGACCAGGGTCACTGATTGATATTGCCCGTTTTAAGATGACATCACAGAATCCTCTGCCAGCCAAGATGTCTGTGCTAATGAACACACACTCGCCGCCTTGTTTTCGTGCATCTGCAGTTTCTTTGGAACCCTTCCGTTTTCCTTTGATAGACACAAATGTCTTTGTGCGAGCCACCGTTACATTCTGACCTATTTTCTGATTGTTCCGGTATTTTTAGAGGCGATTTTCCAGGTCGGACCTCCATTGTTGTTTGGCCCTTGCCACATTGATGGATTTTGAAACATGGTGTGTGTGCGTCCATAGCTTTGGCATGATTTGACATATAAATCATGTCACTTACCAACTTTTTGTTGTAACTCTTCAAAGTCATCCCTCATCAAAATCACTCAGTATTTGATTTTGCATTGCTAGGATGTCAAGATCTAATATTTAATTTTATTCCGAAAACCACAGTTATATCATAACATCAACAATTTGATAAAACTAAAATAAACTTCAACCTTTTCCCCAAAGAATATTCCACTAATACCAGGTGTTGTTCTTCACATACTTTAAGGTTTTATTGAGTAGCCTACTGCTGTGAGGCCAGGTGAGGACTCTGCATTATGCTAAGCAGAGCAGCCAAATGAGGTCCAATTGAGAATAACTGACAAATATATAGTGTGACAAGTGGTAATTGGCAGAAGAAAGCGTTCCGATCCGATGGTTCCAGTCTTAGGTAGATACGAAACCGAGGTGTCGGAAAGGGCACAATGTCAGTTGACTGGTGTTGTTGAGGGTATCTTTAAACATCTCTGTTGAAGATAATGAGCATGTAGTTTGAGCATGCGTTTCCTCTTGAGTCTGGGTTTCAAAATAGACTGGTTTACTGGTTATCCCAGCTGAATGCAACTTTGATTCCAAAAGAAACGCACACAAGCACATCTTACATTACACATTTCACATTATCCTCAACTCACCCCCGGAAATATTCAACCCCAAACACAAATGAAGCAGAAATCTGGAAATCCTGGTGTTCATTTGTGGTGGCGATGTATTTACACAGATAATGCCCCTAGAAAAAAATCCAATTAACCTTCCATATTGAATGTTTAAGTACACAATATTTCCCAGAGTCTCGAAATATTTGAGACAAAACAAAGGTAATTATCAGGGGAAGGCAGTGCCTTTATTTACAATCCCTCCTCAGAAGGCTGGACTGCCCGACGGGAATACTAACAAAGATTTGATTTCACTAAGCCTGGTAATTATTATCAGCCATTATCCGCCGGTCCAATGTTGTTGTTGTAAAAGTAATTTCCAGGGTGTCCTCATTTCCCTCTCCACTCCGGCCATTACATTCACTTCCTTTCACACTGAGGAGGTACTAAGTCCTCACTGAAAATGGGCCCATTCAGTAAAATTAAAAGCCCCTCCTGTCCTGCCATGTATGAAACAACAGGGGTGAATTAGCAATAAGTGCCATGACCAGGATATGATCCGGGGACTGTGTAGGGGTCTCCTCCAGTATGGCTGTCATTCAAACACTTTCAAACCCTTCCCTCCGAGTCCTCTTGCTGCCAATAAAACCAATGGTTGTTTGTACCATTTCATCATTCTTCAAAGTACCCAAAGTGGGATCTAAAATGCTAAATGCTGTATACCAAGGTATGTACTCTACAGGGTTTTTATTTGTCACACACTCATACAGGATGTGCAGTGAAATGTTTGTGTGACATGCTCATGTATTTCTGTGCAACGGTGACACACATTACCCCAAGATGACATCTCAGTGGAACGTGAAATGTCTAAATTCCTTCGTTAAGAATGCAGCGTACTATCGATTAGACCTTGAGGCGTGCGGCCCCTTACAGTGGATTTGCTTTGGACAAAAACTCCAAGGAACATTGCAAAGTTCAGTTAGATTGCGGGGGAACTAAATGAAGGAAGAGGATTCAAATGTATGGTTTAGGCAAAGCCAGCGTCTCGGTGAGACGCACATTATGCCAATTTAAGGAAGGAAGGAAGGTCACCCCCCCCCCCCCCCAATACCTTCGTCATCTTTCTCTGGACTCCCTCTGAATGATGAAGGGAGAGACGGACCAGAGGAGGAAGCAGAGCGAGGGGATGACTCACCTAATATGCATGCGTCCCATCGATGACAGCCGCGATCAGAGTGCTCATAACGCCAGCGGTCAAGGTGTCTTCGCTGTGGGGCCACCCTCACCTCACCCTCACGGCTGGAGATAGCGCAGCTGGTAATGGTGTTCAAGGGGGTGCAAATGAAGTTCAACAAACACAAAAAACAAACACAACTATACTCATCTTTGTGATTCCTATTACTTCTTGGTACTCTATTTGGATATTTTGGATTTTAAAGAACTGTTCCTTTTGTGTTTATGTCAATTTGGAATGCATCAAATTGGATTGTCCTCAGAATAACTTATTATTGGATAATGGCATCCACTAAGGTCAATGGGTTGTGTGCTTAAAGGTGTGTTCTGAGCTTGAGGGGATGGCTGCCTTACATTTACATATAGGGCATTTAGCTGACGCTTTTATCCAAAGCGACTTACAATAAGTAATAAATACATTATATCTCTGTATATGCTACACCTACATGTTCTCTGACCATTTCAATATAAAATAAGGGTTTCCCTCAATATTCCTGTAGCAAGCAATCAATTAAATGCATATTATATTTATTTCAAATGATGTTCCATTCCACATTCCACATTCACTTACTTATGAATAAACTTAAATTCCCATAACTTATTTTCAACATTATGAGGGCATGTCATACATCTATATTCACAATATGAAAGAGGTAAGACCCTGTTGTCACGTTAGGTTCTGCTCATCTGCTTTTTATAGCTCTTTCGTTAGATCTTTGAAGAAGTCAGTGTACACATGCTCGCACAGTGCCTTGTGTAAAGTGGGTTCAGTAATGTCATGTAATAAAAAAATAACCTCCAAACAAATGGTGATCAACTTTGGGTAGATGACATGTGAGAGAAAACAATGGATATTTGTTTTGATAAATCATCCATTCATACTTAATCTTCGCATAATTGAAGAGGTGAGTGACAATAACAGAAAACATGAGCAAATGCTGAAAGGATCATCCTTTGAAATAAATATGATATGCATTTTATTTATAAGGACTTGCTACAGGAATATTGAAAGACACCCTTAAATGTATATGGCAGGAGATCATGTAGGTGTAGCACATACATAGATGTAATGTTTTGCATTAGCCCATAACAATAAAGTAATAATGAGTGAACAATTAGGGTTTTACATTGTATTATTTCAGTTCAATTCTAGCTACCTGTGAATGCACTGTATAACGGGTGCACTCTAAATATGTGTGTTACATTTGATGTTGGGAAGCTATTCTGGTGGAAAAGACAAAGAGACAGATGGTGTAACAATAGATTTCTCTCCACGGCGTCCTTTAAAAATCTGTCTCTCTGTAATTAAGTGATACAGGCAGCACTGGACTGCTTAGATTCCAGTCTCAAATCACACAGATATGATGGCAAACCCACAGTCAGTAAAGATCACGGTTCACTGCAAGGTGCTTACTACACTGAACTGTATACAGTGGCACATTTTTTTAATTTTGAAGTACATGCACAAATGTGTTAGACACTTACCCAACCACCCATAGAATACATTTGTTTTGACTTTTGGTGACAATTTTATATATTTATTTTGTAATGTCTCTTTAATTCAACAATGTCCAAACCCAAAAAAATTATAATACAAAATGAGATGTCACTGCAGGCATTTGAGGACAAATGAATCAGAGGAAAGATGGGTTAAGGGGAATGAGAACAACAGAGTTAACAATAGAAGCAGTGACAGACACACAAACCAAGGGAAACAAACAGAACCGCCTACAGAGGCAGAAACAGAAAAATGGAAAAAAGAGCGAGGAACAGATGCAGTGAGGGAGATGAGAGAGAGAAAGGGTGAGAAAAAAACACTACTTTGCACCTGTCAGTATGAATTATGAAACCATTTCAGGGAAGTTTAGGGAAAACCCAAGATATGAAAGTCTCATCCGCAGAACGGATAATTTCAAAATGGGGAAAACTTTCTTTGATCAATGGTGGAACATTTAGCATTCTGAGACAGGTAAAGAGATAAGCACTTCAGCCAGGGAGAAGGGAAAACAATAATGGTATTCTTAATGTACTCTGGCCCCCAAATATCAATTCACTTCAAACAAAAGCTCAAAAACAGCTGCAAATATTTTGCATATGTGTTACGTTGAAGGGTAATTCCTGCAGCCAACACAGAGGGATGTTCTGTCCTAAATGGTATAAAGTAGCAAAATCTACCATACACTTCGAATAATATTACTCTTAATGCTAAAGTCAAAATAAACGATTGCCCTTAATTCAAGTGGCTAAGATTCAAAGTGCAAAACCAAGATTGAATTCTAGCCGTCAGGTTGATGAGGTAACTGCAAACACAGTTACAAATTGGCAAGGGTTGGAAGTGTAAGCGACAGTGAAAGAGAGACTTTCCCAAAATCTCTCTCGCTCCTCCTACGTATACTTTTTAAATAAGTTTCTTTGGAAAAGGTGAATAGTTCAATCTCACTAGTTACTAAGTGTAGTACTTTTTGTGTGGTTGAGAATGTCCATCACAAATAATTGAATACCTAGAAATAATGAGCAGGGTTAATCAATTCAGAACTAAATAAAGCAAGCATGTTCAAAAATAATTAGAATTACAATGTATGTGTCATGGTTAATATGTAGTGTGCATATACAATAGGAAGATTTGACATGCAGAGCAGGGTTTGTTGTGTTTCATACAAGTGCAAGTGGTGACAAAAACGGCAAACTTGCAGATAAAAAATAAATTCCTCTTGATATGAGAAATGTGATGTTGAGCGATTGTTGTTGGTAACTTGCCCTTTAAAAGTCATCCTTTAAACATAAGAAGAGGAAAGTTTAGCTTGAAAGAAAAGCACAGTGAAGGAGAAACCATCGAGACAGGTTGGTGTATGGAGGGTGAAAGTGGCCCATCCTTGTCCAATGACAACAGTTGATAATTGTTATTGGCAACTTTTACAATCAAGTGTGTACAATCAAGTGGCATCTGGTGGAACAGATTTGGCAGAAATGTAATATAATATTCATAAGAATGTTTTTTTCCTTTTTATGCATTTTAAATTTAGAGGCCATCATAGTTTATCCTACGTCGCTAGAGGGGAGGAGTACAATCAGCAACCTCAGTGCCAGATGCCACCAAATCCAACAAATTGCTGCTTTAATTATGGAACTGCTGATTGACAAATCATTTAAACCAATGAAAAGACTACAATCACTCCCCTGCACCCTCAGTAGATAAAGAAGTAGCATATCGCCTTCCTCTTTGTGTTGCTTGGGAATTCTTACACAGCACTACATCAATTTATATTCTGGCAACTGTTGAAAACGTTTTTGTATATTGCAATGATCTGCACAGTATTCTGTGTTCTTCAACTAGTTTGGTGTTTTGCCCCATTGCTATGAAGCTGGGAGCCCAGAGCACTCTCGTGATCCACAGAGGTATCCATATTCATCTCCGTTGTGGTTAGCACCACACTGTGTAGGCTCATGAACCAGAGTTTGACTAGCCTTGCCCGGGGTGTGTACTAGTGCTGTGCCCTTGAACGCTGCACATGTCAAAAGATGGGAATCACTGTGCGCGTGCCTGCCTGCGTGCGTGCGTGCGTGCGTGCGTGCGTACGTGCGTGTGTGTATGGACCACAGTTGCCTCAAGTAGGGACCAGATTTCTTCCTTCAAGGGAATGGATGACGGTTTGATTGGATCACACGACGTGACAATCTGGTTTCATGGGATTAGATCGATATGGCGTCTGCTGAACCCTGGTAGTACTGGCAACTCATATGTGCAAGATGATATTGTCAACCTATAAGTCCCATTTCAGATAATCCTTATCATCAGTTAGTTTGATGTTACACTTCACTTTATGCATGTACTACTTGCTACTCAATCAAAGCTATATAAATACCTGAATGATGTCTAAAACTGTCTAAAACTAAAGAATGTGGTGCTAAAATATACATGCAATCATCCCTAACTCATCATTTAGTCCTTCTTAGTACTATTCCAATTTTGTCTCTACACACAAACTCATGAACAGATACGTATTGTTCACATTACCCATTTCATTTTTCACGGGGGAAAAAATTATTCACCTCATGCCTTTGCTGTAGAGCAGAGAAAGGAACACTACAAGAACGCACAGAGTACTACAAGAATGCTGTATATACATTGCAAAATAAAAAAATCTTCAAAATGAAAGCTGCTTCGTTTTCCCATTAATACTCTCTATCAAATTATTCACCAGACACTAATCCCTGCAGAAAGGTTCATAGCAGACTGATTGATCCTTTTGTTCATAACTTTTTGTGACCAGCCTTGCACCTTAACAGATAGGCGAGGTCAGGCTGGGCGCTTGCACCCTAAGGACCGGGGACTGTCGTCATTATTAGCCCGCCGATGAACAAGAAGGGGGGAGGGAAGGGGATTTTAAGACACGATACGACAAGAATTACAACGACCACAACGAGGAGGACCAAGGACTTTTGAGGTGATCCTCACAGTGGCAGGCGTGACGTGTGACTCCATCATTTCAGCGCACGCGTGTGACGGTGAAGGAGTCAGGCATAAACACCGTAGACTTAACCATGCCCTGGTGTTTTTGAAAACAGTCCTTGATAAATGGTATGTGACAGGGCACCTTGAATAGCCTGTCGTTCTTCCCTTTATTTATTATTCATTTGCTTTCTATGTCAGGTACAATGCTGCCTCCGTAAAAGTGTTCCAGGAAGAAAGGAAAGGCTAGGAAATTTGCTAGGATTGTTGACTAATGGAGATTCCAGGCATGCTGTAGGAAAGCTACTTCGTTTTCGTCTCTGCCTTCACATTCTCCGCTTAGACCCTCCACAAGACGCATTAGGAGTAGACCATTCGCCCTGACCGCAAAGGCCGTGTACCTGGCAGGGTTAACTCGGATGAGAAGCTATTCTTTTTCTTTCTGTTACCCGGCGTGTGAGGTTATTAAGCGCTTTCTGCTGGCGATGCACAGTGTAGGCATGGACTTCATTCTTCATTTTGCCACCAAACAAGGAAACGTGAACAAGGAGTAAAGGAAGAAAAGGGGTAATTTAAGCCTGAGGCGAAGGAAAGGGAGGTATGGATAGATGAGGCTTTTCTCCGTCGCCTGCCACATATCAAATACCGCCACCCTAATGGGAACTTTTCCTCACAGCAAAGGGGGTTGATGAACAGCTAGTCTGGGCCGGCAGAGGCTACTGTCAAGTGTGTATCCATTATGGTCAGTTTCCTGGGACTCCCTGATAGCTACTCCATCTGGATGCTGGATATTGCCTTTGCACGATTGCACGAGCCAAATACATGGTATCCAACAGATGCTAAATGTAGCAATTCTCGACATATATTTTCAGCTGTATTTACTGCAGCTGGTTAAAGCATTAAAGAGATATGTCCAAATCTAGAGGTGGAAACTTATATAGAAGAATCTTAATATCTTGAGTGTTCGTTTTGCTTTATTCTAAGCCCTGGCTAAAGATGATCATTCAAATTATACAATCTTAACAAATTGAATATCTTTAGTTGTGCTCATTATATTGAGTCTTTTGAATAATGTAGAGAGAGAAGGTCATTATTACAAAATAATAGTTTTATTTCGCTTATGATTGGCTTATGATTGAACACAACCTACAGGTAACAAAAAAATCTCATAATGTATGTGCTTCTGCTGGAAAAAAAAAGTAATGTTGAAATCTATGTTAACGTCTGTTTGTTATAATCCTGCTATTCAGAAATACTGACGGTAGAATTTCCTTATTTATCAGAATCTAGTGCTCAAATATGCCGTGGAATACAGCCCTTTTGATGACTTTCATCGTGCTGTAACAGTGATCCATTATGGTATAAAACGTTCAATTGACGCTCAAGGTAAAACGCCACTCATCTATGACCCTAAGGTTAGCATAAAACATCAAAAAAATTATGCAAGACGCTACGCTCCCTTTGCTCGTCAGTCACAATACAAATACATTCATCATCATTGCATTCCCCTTCAGGAGCTGAATGCAACATTGCTAATGTTGTTCATTTCCCCCCAAAAAAACTTCAGAAACACTTAGTCCTTCAATGCAGCGTTTAAACCACTGCAGCATGTAATTTAATTTGCCTCCTCAATGTTGAAATTGGGACTAATCCCAATGTTGAACATAGGCTCTGAAGGGGTCCCTGTTTGATGAAGTGCCTTTGAGGGGAGCTTGGGGGGTTCTATAGTCAGTGGACAGTGATGCAAAAATCAGCTGTCATTAATATGGAAGCACAAGGCTTGGCAGGTGATGTAAGTAATGAGGGTCAGGGTTAGTGTAAAGGTAGTTGAGAAGACCAGGAAGCAGAATATAATAGTGGCAGAGAGGGAATTCGCCTTGTATGGAAAGACTCCCTTTTTTCAGGTCTACAATATTAACATTGTTTTATACTTAATATGCGTGTTTTTAATGTAACTGAATGACTTCACACACTACTACTCGACTACTCCGTGGTATCTAGCATACTCAAAGGATACTAGGATACTCAAACACATACTAGAACAAACGCAACCAAAATTTGCTTCTACATGCTTTTTTTCATTTCAACGTGTACTAGCTGCTACATGATTAACGAAAATGACTATAACCAAATTGGCGGTGGTGTTATCACGATGCCTGAGCCCACAATGCAATGAACAGGTGGGGGAGAGCATAACAAGCAGAGTCTATACTCTTTTCACAGGAGGTGTCATCCTACATGAACACAGGTGTCTCTCATAACACTACTTATGGGCCTGCTCCTTTTATGTATCAGGGAACGTGTGTAACAATCCTTCCCCGACCACGTTCCCTACCTGCTATGTTCTTTGTGTCGTTAGTGTAATGTCTGTCAGCTGTTTTGATCGTAATTCTGTTCACCTATGTTCCGTGTTTTTGAGTTCCCCAGTTTCTTCGCAGTTTTTCTGTTCTTTGTTTGTTGTAGGTTTGTTTCTTCCTGCCTTTCTTCCTTGAATAAAGTTTTATTTTGTTCCCCGAGTCGGATCTCTGTATTTAGGTTCACCTTCCAGCGCAAAACTTGACAGCGGGCAGCAGACTAGCCTAGGGAGGATACAGTCATCAGATGTTTTCGTGGAAATATTCAATCGTAACTATAATATGCAATTATATACAAATTTTAGTAACCTTGTTTGTATTATTACTAGTCAATTTGAAAGGAATTGTATACATTGTCCTTGGACCTAGAAATACCTCCCTTCCTTTTTCTAACTAAGAGGTGTTAAGATAGTTGGCCATTGTATTGCCACTGTAGCCATGAAGCCTGGTACTAAGGCCATGCCAATCGACTGACTTCTTTGTTGTGTTGATTCGTTTAACTTACTTGCAGCCTTGCTTGCAGACTTGCAGACATGTCCACTTTACCCATAGTGTATTGCAGTTTAACTTGGACCCTCCTGCCATGGCTGACTTGAGCCATGACCAATCCTAAATCCGCCAAGCTGGTCAATCCCCCTCACCTTTGGTACCCTTGTATTATCAACCAACAATGCATTCTTCATCAGATGTGTATCCAAGGTGCTCACGTGGAAATTCAAGAATAAAATATGTCTACGGTATGCCTGGGGAAATTCATACACATTCAATAAGAAATATTGTTAATATTTAAACAAAATACATACCTAATAATTGTTCTACTTGATAAGATAACATCTCTCTATAACAACTCTGAGGTTGACCATCAGAATTCTGCTTACTCATTAAACACTCGCCTTACTATAATAAACCATTACACTTTCACAGGGAGATCAATTGAAGCAGGCCTTACAAACATTTACACATGGAGTTGTGCAAGACATGGGAGGTTAATCATTAGGAGATTAATTGAAGTTGATGCTTTAGCTGGTGTGAACCAACTGTCATGTTGAAATAATTAAATGATTAAACACAAATTAAGGAAATGAAAGGATTTTGGCTGATTTTACTTGAATGCCGGCATCATTAAATAAGGAATTCCCGTGGCTTAAAACATCTAAATTAATATTTATAGAATGAATCGCACTCAGACAATACCACTCCCACTCACCAAAGTGTGATGATATAAAGATGTATACTGTGAATTAATTACAGGTATCTTGTTTATCCTCTTTTGTACAACAACTACTGTCTGTTTTTTTATATATCCTTTATTATCTCTTATAGTTTTTTGGGGTCAAACTTTCACCTAAAGCCACTCATTTACTGGACACTTGATGGGCTGCATGCAGGCATGAAGTCGTCGACAAACATGGACTGCGTTTAACGTACACTGCAGAATGGAGGGTTATCGTAATTGAGTCTCACTATCAGGACTTCGACCCCAAAAATAACAAAACACACACACAGTACACATACACTAATAAGATCTGTTTTGATTTGAAGAGGGAAATAATGACCACCCAAGACCATCAAGATAAACAAAAGCCTTCAAACCCAATTAGAGCGGCCTGTTATAATAAATGAAAGGCACTCGATGTAATGGTTTGTTAATAATACACAACCGCCAGGGCTTTCTACAACAATCGTCTAATTAGGGGAGGCGGTTGGGATGTGACCCATTTCTAAACAAATACAAAACGACAAAAAACAACAACCATCTGCAACCATGTAACCCATCGTTTTCAATTCACCCGGCTCGCTTGAGAGGCCCGCGACAGACGACCGTTCGAGAGGAGGAAAGCGACAGAGAGACAGACGCGGTCCCTGGGCCGTAGCACTGGGCTTCGGTGGGGACCAGGGGGGCCTATGCCCGCAGCGTGAGCGGGTGAGTGCCAACGTGCCACGGGTACGGTCGGGCGGAACAAGACACTTCATGGAAAGACAATGTCCTTTTGCTTTGGCATATAGGAGCTGTGTGTAATTAACCGGAGGCCAGGCGGCACGAACAGCCGGTGATGCTGGGAGAGGCTGTGCCTGCGCCCAGCGATCCTCCCGCGTCGAGGCTGACTCCGGAGTGAGTCTATTGGGGATACGGCCGGGGCGACACCACCAGCAGAATTTCCTTTTGGGCTTTTGATTAATACAGGAAACTAATTACGGGAGATCAAACATGGTAATTGCAGATTTTAATAGAAAAGAAGAAACCAAATATGTGATTGAACCCGATAGGACTTGACTCGGGGGTGTGTATCTACCTGCTACAAAACCCCTTAGTCAAGGCATACCTCTCATATATACCAGAAAGATGGGTAAGTAAGACCCAGTTTGTTGGAATAAATCAATCCACGTTCTCAAACATGATGTCCATGTTTGTTTTACATTTTGGTTTACGAGCAGTTAAACGATGAAGACACAAATCTAAACAGATTATTCCTTTTACATGATTTATTTTTCGGGCTGCTTTCTTTGTATTAAGGTACAGTGAAAAGGGAGCAGGATAAAATGATGGCATGATGTGTTTGGAATGTTATTTAAAGCCTGGTTAACCACCTTGGCTAACCCTCAATGATCTGCAAAGTCCATCAACACGCTGGGATTTGCGTTCGACAGTAATGGAATCGGCCGACATTGTTTACCGCCTGTCAAAGTAAGGTTATGCCGGAGCAGGGAGGTTCTAAGCACCGCGCGCCGTGGCTTACTGATGAATTTGCTTTGAGGTCAGAATAAATTGAAATTTCACAGGTATGCTTTGCTCTTTGACTGTAGTGTTTCGTTGCTGTTCGGCATCGTCTCTCTCTCTCTCTCTCTCTCTCTCTCTCTCTCTCTCTCTCTCTCTCTCTCTCTCTCTCTCTCTCTCTCTCTCTCTCTCTCTCTCTCTCTCTCTCTCTCTCTTTCATGTGAGGAAGGGGGGAAGGCTGGTAGTGTAATTAAAATAGCTGAACTGCAAAATGAAAGGAGATTCAAAGAGCATCGAGGACGGGGCTGTTACGAAGGAGTCATGAGATATACCTGACACATAATCAATCACGGGAATCTGATCACAGAAGACCAAAGAATGGCTGGTGGGCAGGGAACACAGGTATTGCCTTCGACTCCCGAGAATCCCCCCCACGGACGACCACTTATACATTCTGTATTTATTCCATATTTATGATGGACACCCTCCTGTGTTTCCTAGGCTTTTTCTTTTTATTAAAAAAGTCCAAGTGTGCAAGATGCAAGAATTGACATTTACAAGGCATCACTGTGATCTTTCACAAACACCAACACCATCCGCCGTTTATTTCTGATATATTTCAGTGCTCTTCTATTCCGTTACAATATGCAGTTTTAGTGTAGAAAGCCATTTGGGGACTAGGTTAGCATGGTCAGCATGAGGTGATGAATCATGTAACCTTAAATATTAAACGTTCCCTATCAATCAACATTCAACTTCAGACCAATGTAATGTTATTAAATATTGACAACTTTTATCATTTAGATGAGAGTACCAATTGACAGTGAGCAAATCATTTGGCCGGAGAGATTCACGATAAGGATCTTTATGAGACTGATTGCTTGGTTAAATGGTGTCTGGATGCTGCAAAAAGAAGCCGGCAGGATGGGGAATAGGGAGCCTCCTGCATGCCCAGTTATTAGCTATAAGTGGGGCTGGATCCCAATATGCAAGCATTTAATTGCAACATAAATTTCCCTATGTGCATGGAAGATGTAGCTCGTCTTATTCAACAAGTTATTTTGCAGATATTTTAAAGTTAACGTCATGTTAACTTTGTGACGTTAACAGTTACAATGAAAAGGTTAATGACATGCCCCCACCAGCCCTTGTTCAGGTGATACGTTGATTGGTGGGCTGCTAGCTACTTTCTGTTGGTGTATTATACTTTAAAAAAATATATACAAAGAATACTAAAAGAATGCCTAATTGTTGATGGGTCATAGAATGATTTATAGTCCAACAAGGTTATTTGGTTAAGTTTGTTTTCACTGTTTCAGCCAACGTAGTCCAGAGTTATATAAAGTTTAGTCGACTTAGATATGAGGCGAGTAGCCAGAGGACATTCAGTCACAAAAGTGCTAGAGATAGTGTCTGAATCAGCAAGCCCTCCTGCCAGTACTCCAAATATATTTCAGACTTTCGAATAGAATATGTGTTGGCTCACACTCGGCCCTCACAAAGTTTAATTTTGGTTGTGTCCCTTCTGACGTTATCCGTGATGACCAGAGATGATAGTGCAAAGACAATAGATAACACCATGACAACCAAGATATAGAATTGTTATAACTTCATTCATCCTGGTCAAGAGTTTCGAGATGCAGTCCAGTATACCCATCGTTAAAGAACCCTTTCTCTTGGGTTTCAAAGGCAGAGGTTTACTCTGAGAAGTCCTAACAGGATTCTGAATAATGAAAGGATTTAAGCGGCGTAGCAAGGTTGGTTAGCATCCCTAATGGTCTCATCTAATACTAGGTTATCCCATACTTTTTATTCTGCTCGCATTTAGACAGCCCTCCTGGCTGCAACCATAACACCTGAGGCTTTATGTAGCACAAACCCAATTTGAGTTGGCTGACTTCATGTCAAATAACTTAATTAACTGTACTGAGAACATGAGTGAAAAGCATTAAGGAATTTATGAAATGATAAATGACCCCAGTGTCAGCAGTTAAATCGGTCTGTTTATTTCTGTAGCAATGCACATATTTACGCTATTGGTTCAGCTTTTGAGTACTTTCTTTCACATTTGGTCAATTGTTTCTGCTTTTATTTCCCTACTTTATTTATGGTCTTGACCAATCTCATGTCAATATACAATATACAATGGGTATCTGCAGGTTTCAGCAAGTCAAATTTAAGACTTTTTAAGACCTTTTTAATACCACCTTGAATGAAATTTAAGACCTAAAACACGTGATGGTGGGGGGGATCCCGCTGTGTTATAACTCAAGCATAGCATGTGTGTCACTCAATGAGACTCATTCACCTACCCATGGTCGCAGACTAGCTAGCAAGTACGCAGATAATCGTTTATATATGCAGCTAGCAAGAAAGAAGCCTCTCTACATGTCCTTCCTGAAAAGTCCCACGAGAAAAATAATGCCCCGACAAATTTAAGACCTTGAGTTACAGTATTTAAGACCAGCATATGACATTTGTAACAAATTCAAGACTTTTCAAGGCCTTAAATTTAGAAACATGAATTTAAGACTTTAAGACTTTTTAAGGATGCGCGGACACCCTGAATATTGAGATGAAAAGTATCATAATATAAATAGGTTTATGGGTCAAAAGGAACATCACCTAACTCAACCTTTCAGTATTTTAAGATATTCATAATTTCATTTTGTTGGCAACTATGACAATTAAAAAAGCAGTTTGTGACGTTGAATATTTCTTCAAGCATGTTAACGAAATCAAGTCAGACATTAATTGCACACACACACACGGAAGAAGCATTAATTTCAGACAGAATCTGATTAGATTGTGAAATAAACGTTATGTACAGGCTTATGTTGGATGTTTCATATCTTCTAAACCGACAACATACGCTATTAATCAGAATCAGAATCAGAAAGGATTTAATTCAGTGTAATTTAACTGCATCACTTTGGGATAAAAAGTTAGGGTAGAAGCTGTGAAGTTAGCATACCAAATATGTTAAGCCTCAAGTTCCCTCTAACCACAATCTTTTAAAAAAAAAATACTTACCAGGGTTCCATTTAGACTTCACAGGGTAATTTATAAACAGTTTATTTAGTTGAGTAATTAGTTATATTTATACACCCAGGTACCGCGATGATAGTTGTTGCAACCAATATCGAAATTAAGAACACATTGTTCCTCAACTGATAATTGATGATGCTTGTATTTTTTTTATTTGTTTTGCAGAATAAAAAGATTGCCTGCCTTCTTTTTTCCCTCTTCTACTGTTGTATCAAATGGTACGGCGGCTGTGTGTTACCGGTGGCCTACGCGATACAGTTTTTACCTACACAACGCAATTCTAAAACCAAATTTATGCCAGCACAGACTTGATTTCGTGCCTTGTATTCATCGAATATGGTTTTGACTTTCTTAATACTGAGTTTATTGACTTGGAAGTAGATATTCAAAAAAGATATCTACTGGAAAATAAAATTTGCTGTATTCGAGTAATCCAAACTCTTGGCATGACGAAAACAAAATCATTTAAGTTTCTTTTTTACAAAAATTGCCAAATCAATGATGTATTTATCAAAAAATCCTTTTCTTTCTTTAATAAGCTTTCACTGCAGCTGAGCAGCAACCAATTAAAGAGACAAAGGGACAATGAGGGAATGCTATTTACTTCCTTTGGATAATTCGGCAGAAATCAAAGGAGCCATTCCTCCTTACATCCCGCGCTATAGTGTGGAGAGAGAGAGAGAGAGAGAGAGAGAGAGAGAGAGAGAGAGAGAGAGAGAGAGAGAGAGAGAGAGAGAGAGAGAGAGAGAGAACAATGGCGAAGAAAGCTGAGAATTTCTTCCTGCCAAGATTTTCTCTCTCTCGCTACAAATCAGCATTGTTAATAGATTTCTCACCCAGCGGTGTGCAGCTATATCCCGTCGCAGAAAACCTAATGCACCATGTCTGGGAGTCCCACTGGGATGACCCCACTCTCTGGCAAATTGCATTAGACTACATTATCCGTGGTTCCTTTCTCTGGTTCCTCCTCTCTCTCTCTATCCCTCTTTCTTGGAGACAAACTCTACTGATAATGAAGAAGAAGGAAAAAGCTCTCAGATCTTGTTTTGTGCTTGATAAGTAGTTTGAATGTTGCCTATTTGATCTGTAGGTTGGTACTGCTATTGATGTGGACAATTAGAGGTGATACGACAGGTCGGGAGGCATCAAAGGTGGGCGCTGAATGAATAATGTTTGAAGCATTTTGTCCTGCATTGTGATTTTTTTTGCCAGTATTGGAGTACTGGCTATGGATTTAAAGTTTATTTATACCCGAGTTCTGCAAATCCCCAATGAGAATTGGCTTCAATCAGCAAACCAGCTTCATAAAAATCCAAAACCATGCAGATTGCTGCTCTTACAATAGCAAAAGTTATTTTCGACAGCAGAGTCAGCAGAGTCCCTACAATTTATTTAACAGGAACTAAACATGCATAATTATCCTGCCTTATAATGTGTTCACCTAATGCATTATGCTAACCATAACGATAGCTAGAGGAAATAAGCTGAATATACAACCGAGCAGTGGACCGGGTCTTAAAGGGATTGACGTGTGAAGCAATCTCTCTCTCCAGTTATCTTGAGTAAAAATATTTGACTAAACGGAACGGCTCTAGGGTGTCGCCGCAGAATAAACACTTCACTAGTCTTTGGAAATGGATGACAATGTCCCACCAGCGAAAAGGCAGATGGTTTCACATATTGCCTTACAGAAGGCAGAAATAACAACCCACTGTGAGACATGCTTCGGGGATATTGATTTTAATTAATGTCCAAGATTACGGGAATGAGCCATAAAACAATAACATATTACTGTGTGTAATTGATCATTTACAGAAGCGATCCACAGGTCCCTAGGGAATAATTAGTGTCTTATTCATTCCACTGCTTGGCAAGATAAATGCCATTCCTTTAGGAAAATAAGTTCCATTTAATGTTGCAGAAAAACAATATAAAGTTAGCCTAAACTATCTTCACACATATTTTCATGAGGCATTTCCTGCACCTGCTAAGCATGACTCAATATCAGTCAAACTCTTGATTGGCAATGACTTATACCAGCACTTTCCTCTGTATTGGCCCTTTCAAATATCAAGTGGAGACCTAACATTCTGGCATGGTCCCGATGAGCAAGGATTATCAAAGGAGAGGATTGGCACTTGAAAAGGGTTAGAAACATCCATGTGGAGGAAGTACATTTTAAGACTTCTTTGATATTTTGAAAGACCATATACTTAACAAAAGAGGGGGGGGGGTTGTTGTGAATATGATGAAGGTAAATGAAAAGGAAAGGGAATGAACAGAAGTAATATTTCTCAGAAAAGCATATTCAATTTCAGTAAGGAGAAGGCTATGCTTTTGCTGTTTCATGCAAGTAGTTTCTTGAATACATTCTCACCTGAGATTAAGTTGAAGCCTCACACAATTTGGCGATTTTTTTGATGATCCTGTCTACGTGTAACTTTAGTTGGATAGTATATTGTGTTTTTCGCTATGTGCTGGTCTGAAATTACTATATGGTTTAATCTGTTGTTAGTGCTTGCCAAAGTGACCATTGTCTGATAAATGCCAACCTGAATTGTACCCTCAACTATACACAATAAAATAATCAAGCATTGAGGAATCATTCATTCCCTCAAACTAATCTTTTACATCTCACCTTAACCATCCACTCTGTCGTTTATGTAATCAAGTGCTATACTTCAACCCTTTCGTGCAATGACTTGTTTTGATATTGTGGCAACTCCTTCACTAAATAATCCAATTCCAAATCAAATCCAAATGTACGTACAAAGATATACATTAAACACACAAAAAATACAGTGCACTGCAAACGTCTTGCATTATATGAAAAATATGTGATTCAGATTAAATAGTTAGATGGTCCACATGTTTTAAATTGCTCCTCCATCCCCAATCCTCCATATTCTGTAAATCAGATCCTGTCAACATGAACCCTTTACCATTCCCCTGTGAATAAAAATTAATGTTATTTACTGCAGAGAATGCCATTTACACCTGCTCGCAATATACTCTGCCCTATACATTAGAAGCCAATATTTTTTTTTCTATGATAAAAACTAAACACAACATGACGCTTCATTATAAATAAGTAAACATCCTTAATGTAAGTTTATGAATACATAAGATATGGAAACATAACACACACACTTACACATATATCCCAGTATGCTTGTGTATGAGTGCAAATGTGTAGTTTGTGTATCTATAATCTTGATGAAACCATGATTTATGTATGCAACCCTGTTTTATGTTGCCGACTACGTTTACAACAAGGGATTCAAGTGCATATCCATAAACATTGGAGGAACGCCATTCAGTGGATTTTTGCAAATTCTCTATTCAACGTACTGTTGTATTATGGAAACACTTTGCCCTAAATGTGTTCTTCTTTCTACAAAGACCTGTGGATAACAGCTATGGGAACGCATGCTGTTCTGAACTTGCCGACACATAAGCCTCCTCGGGCTGATGTAACTAGACAGCACAGTTAAGGGCTGTTATATATATATATATATATATATATATATATATATGTGAGAGAGGGAGAAAGAGAAAGAGAGAGAGAGAGCCACAGGATCCGCTCAGCCATGTAAATTACTTTCCAGTAAGAGGTAAAATAAGAAAAAAACACCTGCCTGCTTACATACACCTCAAATCCTCTGCTGTAGGTAGAGGTGAGGCTTGCAGACACATGCTCCCCCATGGAGAACGCTTCCTTACTCAAAGAAAATGTGTACGCCAGAGACACAATAGAGACTGAGTCAAAACAGGGTTTGTGAACCCATTCCAAGAACACGTTAGCGTAAAATAGGATTTCAATTTTAATAAGCTTTCACGCTATTAGGGGCTTTTATTTAATTATTTATTTGATATCTGTGTCCCCCCATAGCCATTGCTATGATTGCATTATTTATGTCTAATGACTTCTGTGCAATTCAGAAGATGGTCTGGGGTCTCATTTATAACCGTTGCGTACGCACAAAACGGGGCTGAAAGTTGCGTACGTGACTTTTCACGCCAAGGTTGTGATCTATAAAAAACCAACTTGACGGGAAAATGTGCGCAGCCCTAAGCAAACTCTGACCCATGCGTACGCATGGTTTGGAGGAAAAGGAGAATTGGCGACACAGACGGTGTGGTGGTGAACTGAAGTCAGACCGAAGAATTGCAGAGTGAGAAGAACGCTTATGTTTTATCATCGCCCTTCATAAATTTAATTTCAACCCGTATAATGCGTTAAATCCTAATCTGAATAATTTAAATCCACTGCGTTATTTCTCAGTTATAACTCCAGAAATATCTCCTTAGAATAGAAATAAAAAGAAATTCTCTATATTTAATCCCGTCACTCCATACTGTCCACTAACGGCGCGACTGCATGGAATAAAGCATCTGTCCAACATGTGTCAATAACATAATATTTGTATGTGACATTGTAAACACCTGTAATCCTTAGCCCAGTTTTATAAATGAGACCCCTGGTCATGGTTTCTGAAATGCTTCTTAATGTATAGGGTTGTCACTTCTGGATGCGTTTCACCCTTCTATAGCAATTGTATCTGTATACTACCAGTGTTTGTGTTGTGATACGTTTGCGGATATAACTCTATGCTTTGTGTGCGCAAAATTGACATAACACCATGCTCATTTTTGCATTTGTATGTTTTGTCAAGCAATCACTGTATGATGTGCAAAAAGGGGTCAAAGAAATGGGGCGTTCCACAATCAACAGGAAAAGGCCATCAGAGGCATGGACATATGCCGTTTTCAGGCAAATTCAGCTGGGCAGAAGGGATAAGCCACCCAGGCTCAGGGGACTCTCTTGAGGCCGTCTACTGCAGCGCAGGTCCCTGGTTGTTGGAGGAAGAGTGTTCCCGGCACACTCGCAGTACATTGTGCTCCGTTTGTTTGTTTTACAGTTTGATTTTTTCCCCCCACACACACACACAGTTTATGAGATGATTTAATCGCAAAATTGGACCTCCACCTCAGGGCCCTCACGTCAATAGGAGGAGGAGAATGAGGAAGAGAGGGAGGAGGTAGAAGATGGACAGACAATGTTCCCCAGGAAGTTAGGAGGAGGAGGAAAAAGGAGGATGGAGAGCTCATGCTCCTCAGGAAGTGAGGAGGAGGAGGAGGAGGAGGAAGATGGACAGGCAATGTTCCTCGTGAAGTAAAGAGGAGGAGGAGGATGAACAGCTCATGCTCCCCAGGATGTTAGGAGGATGAACAGTTTGAGTGCTTGACTCCATACCTGCTCAACCATCCATAAGCCTGCCGCCGTTCCAGACAGCAGGCAGGAGGGACCAGCTCCCCCTTCTGGCTGATTACACATGCGACGAAAAAATAAAAGAAAGAGGGAAAATATATGGGTATCTCGGTTGTCAAGCAGTGTTGTCCCTCAATGACAGATAATGTTACCAACATCCATAACCACACCCACACCAACTCCCCCCCCCCACACACACACACACACACACACACACACACACACACACACACACACACACACACACACACACACACACACACACACACACACACACACACACACACACACACACACTACGGAGGTTGACGAGACAAGCAGGGTTGTGTTATCCACACTTGTGATACGGCACCATTAGTGCCACGCTGATAGCACCCAATATTCTCGTTGACGACAGCTGCACTTTGCTCTGGCACCTGCTCTTACATGCCAATACCTCCAGCTGCATTCTAATAGCCCTACATTTCACGAAGGGGCTCAAAGAAGGAGGGAATTGCAATATTTGCCATGGGAATTGAAGACTAATAGTTGATTTGCACTATTTATTCGATGTAGGCTACATGTATGAGTTTTAAGCCTAAAAGTTAGTTGATTCTGTAACTCACCGTGCTGAAGTAAACAGGGTTTGAAATAAGCACGTGTAGTCCGGAAGTGGGACAGCGCTGCACTAATTACAACACACGTGTGCGCGCGCATGTATGAATATGTATGAATGTGTATGTGCTTAATTGCGTGTGGTGGAAGCGGGCATTAAAAGATATTGTCGTGCTTGGGTGTCACTTGGTGTTGTTTTGGGGTCTTATTGTATTTCCCCTAGTAATTATATCGGAGGAGGGGGCCACACAATTACAGCGTTCATTGTTGTGCTTTCCTTTCTTCTAAATACGTTCATATCAGTCTTTGAGGTTGGCATAGTATGTCGCCGCGGCCTGGCTAAGCGCGAGGTTTAGATGCCCATAAGGAAACACAGAGAAGGGCACAAATTTATATTTACTTTTTCTAATCGCCATGACCTTTATATCCGTTAGATAAGGAGGTGCTCGATAGAAACGATGGTTCAGGAGGAAATACGTATGTATCATGGAAATGAACAATATGCGTTAACACAAAAAAACGAATTAAGAAAAGTTTTGTGGAATATGGTGCATCAACATTGGTGTAAGGTAAACGAGTGTCGCTAGTTATATCAAGTCACCAAAGAATTCGTCCATACCATAACTCTTTACTGCCCTCTGGTGGCGAAAACGGCCAGCAGAAGTAATTGTCGGTGATTTTTAATGCTATTTCTTTCAATTTCAGCTATTATTAAAAATAAACAGTCGTCTGATGGCAAAAACATAATTGCAAAGATCCAAGCACCCTCCCGCCATATTTTACTGAGTAGTGGTAGCGTACAGATGGTTGATAAAGTACTGTCGATTAATCTTAAATTAAAGGTCTGTCCAGAGCACCAACACTCAAGTGTGCTGCCCTGGTGTGTGTGTGTGTGTGTGTGTGTGTGTGTGTGTGTGTGTGTGTGTGTGTGTGTGTGTGTGTGTGTGTGTGTGTGTGTGTGTGTGTGTGTGTGTGTGTGTGTGTGTGTGTGTGTGTGTGTGTGTGTGTGTGTGTGTGTGTTACAAATACACGGGTGGAAGACAACAAAAAACTGAAAGAAGGACAATTTTTCTTTGTCCAATTGCAAAGATAATTAGTTTCAAATAAACATTTGCTTGACCATTTAACAAGGATCTATTCATTGGTTGCACCCTGCGTCTCAATTATGCACACAAACCTAAAGGAAAATTAGGCACATTATCTCTGTTGGTGGTCAAGCATTGTTTTACACCGTAGGGAGAGGAAACACAGTGCTTCATTGATAGCTTTGTTTTGGAAAGTAAGGACGGAAATAAATTGCGCATCAGATAGTTTGGCATCTTCCTGGCATTGTTTTAAAAAAAAAGATTTGAATTGACGTGCCTAGCTTTGTAGTTTATTTTATCAAGTCACTTGACATTTTTTCTGAAGTGAACAAGCTCTGCGGTGATCTAACAGACCTTTAATGGCTATAAATAAAATATAAAACTGTTTTTATTTTATTTTAGAAAGAAAGGGATGGAATTACTTGACTTTTTTATTTTCATAATATTCTGTTTTTCCTGTGGTCGATGTTATATAGTAACACACATTTATCAGCAATAGCCTTCAACAACAAACATTACCCAGATGCAAGTGATACTCCTTTATTCATATGACATATGATATTCATGTGATATTCATTCATAAATTAAAGACCTTAGTAACATGAGGCCATGTGAAGTATTACAAATAATAGTGAAATAGAGGTACAATAAAACATGTTTTAAACCAGTATGACAAAAATTACAGTAAGAGATAAGTTCAGATCCAAGTCTACAGTTCAGAGTTGGTTTGACCTGACCTATGTTTTTCTTAAATATGTGTATGCGTGAATTGTCTGAACATTTTCTTCTTCATGGAAAATGTATTAATAATTGCATTTTTTTTTTACAACTAAACAATAATTAACGATTGGAAAGTTAATATATACGACTCCAGAGTCGGTTTTTATCAATATATTTGTCTTAAAAACACATAGTAGAAAGTAGCAGACTATAACGTACCCATTTGAGATTGATTGGAATTTGGCGTGTGATTGACAATCATCCAAACCCCATCCAAATGAGCATACCTCTTCCACAAAGCGTTTGCCATGTCGTTCTAAAAAAGGCTCTTTGATTTCGGTTGGTTTGGTACAACCCAATACAAAAAGATAAAAATGAAAAGCATGGATTTGCTTCCCCACATCTTTTGACTAGAGTACTATTGCATTGATTCAGGCCATGGGTGGCCTAAATATGACTAAATGGTGTAGTCTCCTTCAACTCATGGTACCCCTGGTGGTTAGGCTCTGTGAAGAGACAGAGAGGGTAG
Source organism: Gadus morhua (assembly GCF_902167405.1). Taxonomy (NCBI): domain Eukaryota; kingdom Metazoa; phylum Chordata; class Actinopteri; order Gadiformes; family Gadidae; genus Gadus; species Gadus morhua. Next base: position 20,975,980 of record NC_044054.1, on the reverse strand, counting down.
TTAGGGCTGGGAAGTACTAGAAGAAGAAAAATAAAATCAATGTATTCCCCTATATGTTATTTGGTTGCTTTCAAAGAGACTATTTTAGAAAACCGGCTGTTCGCTTTGATTAGGCAGCAGGAAAGGAAAAGAAAAACAACCAATTAGGAGCAACACACAACCACAAAAAATAGCGGACGTGCGCAAAAAAACATTACTGTATTGCCTGTGACGCTTTAGCAGTATGATGACAGGAGGGCCAGCTCTGCGGTAGGCTAGCACGCGAGATAAGAAAGCTCTTCATGGTTGGCCAAAGAGCCCACTTCTCATGTATTTTACTGCCTGTCAAGAGGAGGCTCACTTAATCCATTTCAGGACATCCCAAACGATGTAGATGAATATGGCCACTAGCAGAATGCGCTTGAGAGTGTAGATAAGAGTTACGGTACCCAGGGTCATATTCTCCTCCACCAGAGGCCTCTGTTCTCCGCAGTTGACCACCTTCCCCTGCGCCGCCCCCAGAACCGTCATGATGTCCACCAGGTTGAGCCGGCCCTCTTCCCGGGCCTCGTCCACCTCCTCCCTCAGCTCCAGCGCAGCCTCCTCGCGCTCCTCCAGCTCCTCCTGGGTCAGCATGGCGCCCAGGCCCTGGTCCGCCGTGGCGGTGCCCACCTGCGGGGGCGCCAGCGAGCACAGTGCTCGCACCTTGCCGAAGGACCGAAGCTGGCCCACGTTGGCCCGGAGGAACAGCAGCAGCACGTTGAGGTCGTTCAGCGGGCAGCCCAGCTTGCGGTTGGCGATCAGGCCCAGCGCGGGCAGCACCTCATACACAGACAGGAAGGTGGTGTCCCAGACGAAGAGGCGCACCAGGCTGAAGAGCACTATGGGCCCCAGCAGCACGTAGATGGCGCCGTTGGCCACGCTGATGACCTGGAAGACCAGCTGGCCCGTCATCTTGCACTGCACCATCTCGGGCACCCAGCTCTGGTCGCGCAGCGCGCCGGTGCGCACAAAGCAGCTGAACTCGTCCTGAAGGAAGGCCGAGAGGTGGAAGTAGGCCAGGTAGAGGCAGGCGGCCGTCATGAAGATGAGCAGCAGGAAGCCGCGCAGGAACAGCATGCTGACCAGGAAGTAGGAGTTCTGCTTGCTCTGCATGTAGCGCTCCAGCAGAGGGTACTCAAAGTACCGCTTCCTCTTGGCTCTGGGAAAACCCGCAACAGGTCAATGTTGGCACATACTGAGACAAAGCACACTGTGGTTTATTATGCGTTTTAGCATTTCACCGTGGCGGTGACAGATTTGTTTTGTGTGCTCATTATGTACACACACTACACGCTAATTGTTGCGCAGCATGTTAGCATAATTCACTATACATTCAAAGCCCAACCCAGTGCCCAGCCCTCACCTGTCCAGCTCGGCCTGAAAGGTGAGCGGGTTCTTGGTGTTCTGCCTCATGTCCAGGATGCTCTGGGCCATGCGCACCGAGCGGTTGTAGGAGTTGTCCAGCTCGTCGATGATGAAGAGCAGGTCCGAACCCAGGATAGGCATGACCAGCTGCCGCCAGATCAGGGCGGGGAGGTACATGAGCACCGCCATGGCCAGCAGGGAGTAGGGGAACATCTGGGTACGGAGGAGAATGATTAGGGACGGAAGGTGGCAGATGTTTTTGGAATTGATTTCCAGGACCCCAAAAAAATAAGATTGATGGTTTATTTTTCTCATATTTGATACGAGCTAATGGATCAGACCAAAATGATCAAACATAGATTTGTATGGAAAGGCTTTTAAATAAAAAACTAACTAATTCACATGCATTCAATTAAATTGCTTACTGCTAATGCATCGATGATTGCTTCTTCAATTCCACAGCCGGAGTCGACTCCAATATCATTAATTTTGTTAATCGATTCCCAGAATTGATTTGATGAATATTGAGAATCTACTCTATTGGAGTCAATGCACCATTCCTAAAAATAAGAGCGAAATAACGACAAGAGAAAAAGTACACTTATGTTCACTTAGGAAGTTTTCCCTTGCCCTTCCCTAGCCTTGGGGATCGATGGGTGTTGTATAATATGGACCTGCGAAGCCCTTCTGAGACTGACCGTGATTAAGGGCTATGCAAATACAATTGACTTGACGTGACCTAAAAATAGGAAAAGCCTACTCTATTATTAAATACACCATCAACTTGTGCAAGAACAGGTTGTGACTTTAATGAGTAGGTCTAAAATGTCACGATTATTATTCCAAGAAAAATCTCGTGAAAATAGCTTGCCTTCAGCAGCAGGAACATGAAGTTTGTGGCAATTATTTGCCGCGAATCTTTGACTTTTTAATTTTTTTGGTTCCTTTCAAGTAGCTACTGCTTCCAGAAATCCCCACCCACTGCGAGTTCACGATAAACAAAATAATGGAGCGAGACACCTAATTCAAAAATATGCTCCGGGCAACAAAAAACAAAACAAAGAACAAAACCAAAAACAACAAAGTCGGACGAAGTGCACCTACTCAAATCAACCCGACTCACTTTGTGCACCCAGAGAGAACGCTCCTCAAAGTTCCCCTGGCTGTCGAACTCGTGGTGCATGAGCGTGTCCCAGCAGTAGGTGTCCACGTAGCCCGCCTGCTTGTCCGTGAAGTTGCTTGGCGGGAAACAGCTGATCTGCGGCCCTGCAAAGATAATACAGTTTTTGTAAGTAGGGATATTATGCGTGCGCAATATGGATGCATACCTACTACAATTTTAGAGGCATTTAGATTTTAGGTCGTCTATACTAAGTAGTCGACAGAGCTTTAATGTGGAATTGTCTAGCAATGGCATAGCATTGAGACTTCTGGTTTGATTCCCTATACATAAACTCAGGGTATTTGGAAGGCACTTTGGATGAAAGAGTCAAACCAAATGGCATTCATCTCTAGCTATAGCAGAAGCAACATATTATGCTGCATGTTTGCACACAGGCATGCATTCAAATGACATGCACATAAATAGGAAAGAAACACAAACACAAAACAGTAGTTCTGGTACTGGGGGTCAACTGGCAGGCACACATCTGAGCTCGGCCCTATTTTTCCATTCCTCCTCCTCCTCTGAAGAAATCTCTCGCCCTCCTGAGCAGAAATCACATGTTTCTGGATGGCTACCCTAGTAATTTCATAGAGTTGTGGCTCCCCCGGGCCAAGCAGCCTTATATTTAGATCACCAACATGTGGTCCCGACCACTTGAAGGAACGTCCATCTGGCATCGGGCGGCCTGGGCTAGGACAAGCGTTTGGGAGGAGACACCCATGGGTGTGTTCCTCCGAGCTACATGGGAGTTGTACAAGTGACAAGGCACAGCTTCTTATTTTACTGGCAACCTTCACATCTAAATGAAGCACACTGCCATCTAATCTAGGGCTCAGAACATGGTGGCACCATGTAGTTGATCTCATCATTACACACTGTACTGTACTGTAAACTGCAGTGTGTGTGTGTGTGTGTGTGTGTGTGTGTGTGTGTGTGTGTGTGTGTGTGTGTGTGTGTGTGTGCGCAAGTGTGTGTGTGTGTGTGTGTGTGTGTGTGTGTGTGTGTGTGTGTGTGTGTGTGTGTGTGTGTGTGTGTGTGTGTGTGTGTAGTGTGTGTGTGTGTGTGTGTGTGTATGGGTATATTGTGTGTGTGGGGAAATATCATTCAGCAAACTAGTTGACACCCAGAGCAGACCAATAAACCTCAAGAAAGTCCAGCCTTTTTTTTTTTTTTAGCTTTTTTTTAAAGCAATCGACTGACTCTGATCTGATGGGATCGGCAGATTGTTCCGGGGTCTGTGTCACCTTCGGCAGAGAAGATAACTCTACTAGCCCTAACTGTATACTTTCATCCTATATGTGCATTGTTCACAAATAAAACCAAACAACAACGTATGTTTTGGTGTTTCGAGATATATGGGGTTTTCTTTTCTTCGTCAAACTGTTGACATGACAACAAGCAACCTCGGATCACTTCACACGCGGCAAACAAGCGCTTTTGTCAATATCCCGACGTCGGCTACACATCGGTAGCGGTGAAAAGACCGAGGCAAATAAGAAAGAAGCCCTTCGAGGAATAAGACTCGGCCTGCTTACAATAAACTCAACCTCGACTAGAACCCAGTAATTGGCCTCGATCAAAGCTGCTCTCTGTGCTGATCAGATTCTAATTAGGATGACAGAGACAGTTCTCACATTCAACCCTTTCTCATGCGCTTGTCGAATGAGAGTGTGTCAGTCTCGGGCTGGGCTCCCTCACTTTTCTTTTTAATTATACAGCAGAGGTGGGTTTGAAGAGCACTGGAGCAACGTGAAGCTTTCCTGTAAAAATGTGTTCCTCTGTTTGACTTTTCCATTCTCTCTTTTTGCTTATTCTGTTCTTCAAACCGGATGGGTGCAGTTCTTTCCTTCCCCCAAATTTGAGTGTGATTGTAGCCTGAGCTGTTACGTGTTCTTGTAAGGGCAATGTCTAAATACTGAAGTCTACCCGTTGTTTTTTTTTGTCCCTCTCGACTTTTCTCTCACATAATAATACCCTCTGGTTATTTTTCTTTGCCATGATGGAACACATCATCTCTGTGATGAGCAGCAAATCCGGAGAAGAGCGCTAGCCCAGTAGGAAACGCCTCTTAACAAGACTCCCCCCCCCCAAACACACACACACACACACACACACACACACACACACACACACACACACACACACACACACACACACACACACACACACACACCACACACACACACACACACACACACACACACACACACACACACACACAACGAAAAAAAAAAAACGCCCCACCCTTCTCCCCCCGCTCACACACCCTCCCAATTAGCAGCGGAGAGTATATAACATGCACAAGATATAGGCCTGGGTGTAGTTTTCCTAATAGTGTCTGATGATTGATAATAGCGCAGGAAGAACCCCAATTTAGAGCAGCAATAAAAAACTTAATTGAAAATATCCCCAAAAATGTATGATAAAACAACACCTCATCATTGTACGCGATGCTGGTGCACGCGGGAACGGGAGAAAGTGTCGTCTTGGAGGAGGCAGGTGCGCGGCGCGCCAGACAGCAGACAACAGTGCAATCAGCCACTGTTGTGAGACTCAACAACCTCCCGGGAGGAAGAGAGTCGGCCGCTGATCCATAGCTTCCTCTCGCAGCGTAATAAACAGCGCGCTGTGCAGTCGTGTGCCAAGGCGCCCTCTGCTTAATCAACATGTCCTCTTGTTTGACTGCTTGTATGGATGAGGCTGCGCCGCCCGCCACGGTGCCGCGGGGTCCGGGGCTGTAATTACGGCGCCACCGGCGCTGGCTCCAGCGTCCCCGCGGCTATTAGCGTCAGACGCGAGGGGGCTGATTGCAGAGATAGCTGGTTGTACCACACTGGCTTGGGGTGCTCAGTCCTTCTCCTGGGTCACCCATCTTACTCATGTCTCTCTCTCTCTGTCTCGCTCTCTCTGTCTCGCTCTCTCTACAGCTTGTGTGTGTTTGTTTGTGTGTGTGTGTGTGTGTGTGTGTGTGTGTGTGTGTGTGTGTGTGTGTGTGTGTGTGTGTGTGTGTGTGTGTGTGTGTGTGTGTGTATGTGTTTTGTGTGTGTGTGTGTGTGTGTGTGTGTGTGTGTGTGTGTGTGTGTGTGTGTGTGTGTGCAGCCTACAAAATAACCGTTCATTTGAAAGAAGCCAGCAGAGTTTGACAACTCTGGCAAACACTGGATGTGTAAGTCTGATATAAAAAATGAAATAAAATTATATAAAAATAAAAAATAAATAGATAATCAACCTATCAATGCTAAGCTTAATCTAAACCTTAATTTAGTGGAGAGTATATAACATGCACAAGATATAGGCCTGGGTGTAGTTTTCCTAATAGTGTCTGATGATTGATAATAGCGCAGGAAGAACCCCAATTTAGAGCAGCAATAAAAAACTTAATTGAAAATATCCCCAAAAATGTATGATAAAACAAGACATACATAATTAATCCCAGACGGAGGTAAAAATAATAATAACACTAATGGGCTCCCGGACATGTTACGAGCTGTTAAGGAACTGGGTTAAACCCCCTGATATTAATAAAAGTAATATTAACAATAACAATACTAATAATGATAAAACGGTGAGCTCACCGAGGGAGACCTCGCGGGCGAAGGCCATGGACACCAGCAGCAGCGGCAGGCCCACGGAGACAAACTTGATGACCTTATCCAGGGGCAGCTCCAGCTCCAGCTGGGCCAGGCGCCCCGTGCCGTAGCCCTGCTGCAGCAGGGCGTCCGACAGCATGGCCCTGGCGGCCTCTCTGGCGATGGCCATGGTGGTGTCGGATGGAGGGGGGGGGGCAGGGGGTTCTCTAAACCTGATCACATATCGTGGGGGAAAAGACATGCTTGAGGTTTTGAGTGGAGGTGAGTCTGAGTTGAGTTGTGAGTTTTGGAGTTAAAAAACACAGTTTTGATTTGTTGTGTTTTTCAACCCCCCCCCCCCCCCCCCAATGTGAGATCATCTGATCGTGATATCGTAAGAATAAACTAAGACTCTGCTCTACTACACTGAAAAAACAAGATTATTCTTGAGATGATGTTTCCCTCTGCATTTAACCCTATTCTACACACTTTGGCACCATTTGCAATTGATCAAATAAATGATAAATGAATACACAGTATAATACAACACAAGCATTCATTCTCTGATGTTCAGTTAATTAGATGATGAACACACGTGCGCCAATATGAAACAAAATAACATTAACAAGCTTCTTACCAGATTATCTCGTGGCTGCTCAGTAAAAACCTACGTGGATCTTCCCTTCTCTCTTCCCAGTGCGTTCTTCCTAAGGCCCCGCCAGGCGTTGGCCAGCGCTTTAAGTATCCATGGGAGGATGGTGGTAAATGAGAGGGTTGGATCTGGGCTGGACCGGCCTTAGACCAGTCTAGGTCTAATTAGAGGGACAGACATCTGGGGCCATGTAGGATGGCCCACATGGTACAACCGCCAGCAGCATTTAGACCACCAGAACTTCCAGAAAGCCAGGGGTCCGAAGTTAGCCAGATATTAGTCACACTGACTGAACATCATAGTAATTTCTTGATACAAAGACTTTATACAAGAGTAAAACACAGCCCAGATGAACATGTTAAAAGGTGCCTTGTGTTTGTGATAAACCCGTAGACTCTTTGCCAGTACTTCGAGCAGCAGTAAAAAAAAAGTCTATCAGAAAATCTTGCTCAAACCCACTCTGGCTTGCTGTGACCCACTTCAAACAACTTCATCACCCCCGGTGGCTTTTGCTGCCTCTGTTATTCCAAAGCTATTTTCGACATGTGCTTGAGTGGCGGAGTTCTGCCACTGTAAACCAGTGTTCCTCAGTCAGAGTGGAGAGGCAGAGTAGGCGTATATTTTCATGCCCCTTTCGACCGTTGACCAGATGAACGAGTGTTCATCTAGTCAACAATAATAAAGGCGAATATCTGAAACTCACGTTGGATTAGAGGAATCTTTCTCGTCTCTCGCCATTTCAGAGATAGATTGTAGTAGTGTTTGTAATGTTGTGTTGTTATCCGGTTATTAAGATTGGCTAAAATAATATTGTTAAATACGGTATATCCAGTATGGCCTGAGGCCATACAAGATCGGATGCCTATTCTTGTAGTTAAGGCCCAGACTCAAATTAGAGTTATCAGCCTTCTCAACATATCAAAACATTTAGATAGCAAATGTTTTTTTTCCATTGACAATACGCTAGACTACTTGCAATAAGATGTGTTTCCCCAACTGCTAACAGCCGAAGAAGACACTACACCAGCTGGCTGAAAGCAGCTAAACCAACAACTAATGGAATCACAGCCTTAGAAAATAACAATGTTATAATCGCTGCATAGTTAGTAAGGACAATACGTTATGATCACTTACGCCTTCTTGTTTTCTGGGTGGTTGACTCTGTGTTTATGTTTCGGCTGATATAGCAACGTTTTGAAATCAGAGGGTTCCTGCTTTAATGCCCCAACCCCCTCATTCAAAAAACGTCACTGTTAATTAAAGAATCTGCTGTTTATGTTTGATGATTTTTGCTGGTGGGTAACCGTTGAAAGCTGTGGTAGGTACGATTTTAGAGTTGTGTAGCGAGAGAAAGCTCAAAAGAGCTCAACATTTTAAAAAATAAACACAAAGGAAAAAAATCCCTAGGTTCCTCTGCCATTGAGATGAATACACTGTGTGTGTGAATGTGATTGACAGGCAATTGATTCTCTGAACAAATCAGGGAAGATATGCCCTGATTGGTCCAGAATGAGCCAGGAGCTGTCTGAAATCTAAATACTCTCATAGAGAGGGAGGCCAATCAACCAGAACAGAGCATTTCACTCACTAATAGCCGAAGGATTACAATGTCATGTTTTACAGATTTCACTCAAATTATAGCTTTTACCTATCACCTTTAAGTGAAGTCCATGTCCCTACAAAGTTAACTTCCAGCTAACTTCAACAACGTTATGAGAGTGATAACAAATTGAGCCAAGCTGGAGCAATGATGATAGATTTGGATTTGACTAATCAGAACGAGTTTAGAATTTGGAACTAAGGATCAATTCTATCCATATATTTTATATTAGGTTTCGTAACTATGCAGGCTGGTGAAGTTGAGTACTTGAGAGAGTTAGAGCGACAACTAAGTTTTATACAGAAAAAATAATACCAGAGACAATAAAAGTCACTGGTAGATAAAAAAATGAAATAATCAAACTGTATTCAATAATTTGAAATATTTGAATACACACTAATTACAAATAATACAGGCTTGAGACGTTAATTTTAAGGATTATGAGACCTATTTGATATTATTTGCTTTTAGGAAGCAAATCACTTGGTTTAAATTCCTGGCGAAAAAGAAATGCAGTGTGTGCACGACTCAAAGTCAGAACCAGTATCCTTACATTTTTTAATTATTACAATTGGTCTATTGAGACACAATAGATTATGACAACAAAGCGTATAAACAAAATAAAAATATTCCCTAATGTTACTTGCTCTGGAAGATCCATTTAAAAAACTAAAATAAACAAACAAAGAATATCGATGGGACAAACTTCACATTTAACAATCAGAACATTCAATATCATGATTTTTCGTTATTTTTACCTAGGCAATCTTCACATTATAAACGAGTGATTCCATTTTCTTCATCTTCCTTTAGGTTTGAAACTGAAATGGTTTCACAGTTTGTTTTCTTTTTTTTTCTTCAGAGTCCTTCACACAGGAGATAAGTTCAAGAGACTGCAAAATCTCGTAACTTATTTTCTCGCAAAAAGTCATGTGATGTGATGCCGGTTCTGTCGGTTATCCCGACGTTTTGTTTGCCACTCTGATTGTGTGACCTCAGCTTTTGATGAGAGCGTTGTTGTCATGGTAACAAGATACGTTTGGAAGGACAGGATGTGTTTCTGTGTTTCTTTGTAATAACATCCAAACATTTGAAAAGCACAAAAAAAGCACAAGCTATTTTTTTGTGTGGTAATCTCAGTTCAAGAATCATATCAATGTTTGCAGGCGATGGTTGAAGTTAGGTTTGTTGCTGTGAACTAGACCAAAACAGGCACTCCCCTGATATAGAAATCATTCCAAGAAGAAAATGTTATATTAACATTCTTCTACCAATCATTGTCTCGTGAGCCAACGGCTGAGATCAAGAAAAAACAAACAGAAGTTATAAATATGTGAAGCCAGTAAACACAGTCCATTATAAATACATTGTGCACTCAGTTTACACTGATTTACATTGTTGTTGTTTTGTTCATGGAAGGAAATTGAAAGAAAATCAATATTTTCATAAAGTTTGCTTGACATCTTGGGGTTTAAGTTCTCAACCGAACCAAAACAGAGAGATGATGAGAAGAACCATTGTTCGTTTGTTCAAACCTGAGGAACATGGGGGCCATTTTAGAAGACGTGATTCGGGGCCAAAAGTCAATGCATACAGTGAGCTCCATAGATGTGTGTGTGTGTGTGCATGTGGGCGTATTGTTTTGAGAGTGAAAAATGTAAAAAGGTGAATAGCCACCAAGGTCCTTTCGTTGAGGTTCTTCCCACTCATAAACTAAAACTTTAGCTTTTAGTTGTTTTTTTTACTTTTGAGTCATAGTACTCACTTTCGGTTCACATTGCATTCAACAACCAAAGTAATTCAGCTAA